>NW_027511570.1:3633086-3941357 GCF_048772815.1 Callospermophilus lateralis | reverse complement strand
GTAAAATAGTTCTTTCAAATTATTAATTCACCCAAAGGATTAATACACTGATGAGGTTTCAGCACTCACATCTAATTATTTCACTTCTGAACATTCCTGCATTATCTCACACATGAACTTTCAGGGAACACCTCATATATAAACCATACGCTATACAAACATGATACATAGATGATAATTATGCTATGTGGAAACAGAAAAAGCCAACATTTTGATATCCATCAATAGTTTTATTTTATTTAGGAATCATAAACAAGGCCCCCAAACCTTAATTCACATCAAATTTTTTCTGCTGTTTAAATTGTGTTTAGCAACACAAATGGTTAACCAGCTCCCTTTGCACATACTCTTAAGGTCCCATCAGATTTGAATGAACAGCTTCATTCTTTGTATTCCTGTATCACTTCAATAGCTCTACTGCATACAGTAAGTACTTTATACACAAAACTCAAGGTTGATATTTGAAAATATCTGTTAATTATGTTGTTAATAATGGTTTCATGCACAGAAACATTTCATTAACTCTAGAATTTCCTCCTTGAAATGAAAACCAATGACACATTTCAATGAGTGTAAGACTAGCAGTCACCTTTCTTACCAATCTCAAAGATTCTGAAATGTTTAACAACCCAGATGATATGGTTTGGATATGGTTAGAATGTGTCCACCAGGAATTCATGTGTGGAAATTTAATCTGCTTTGTAAAGTATTAGAAGAGTGGAAACTTAACCCACCTGACTATGGGGTTTAGAGATGGGGTCTCTTGGGGGAGACAACGATTAGACAAGATCATTATGGTGTAGCTGCCATGATTGAATTGTGGTGGCTTTGTAAGAAGAGGGAAAGAATCAGATGAGATACAAATACATATATGTTCCCTTTCTCTGGCCAGGTGATGTCCTGTAGCACCTCAGGACACTGCCAGAAAGAAGGTCATCACTAAATGTGGCTTCTCAACGTTAGACCTCCAGAACTGTGAGCCAAAAAAAGGTTATTTTTCTTTCATCTATCCTGTTGTACTAGCAACAAAAAATAAACCAACACACCTGGCAAGGCTTATTTTTTTTTTGTAAAGCAAGCAAATAAGCCATAGCTTCATATATGGAATAGGTCAAAGGTAAGACAGTATGTGGTCTTTCAAGAACCTCAAGCTATCCTACACTCAAGAGTGGATCATGGATTTATGCATGTACCTGGAGTCAGTCACAGAGAGAATTTTAAGCCTGGATAATATTAATTATATTAGAAAAATGGTTTTAATATGGAAGAATAATTTCATTTTGCTTATTGACTTGTTAATTATTTTACAACCACACTATTCAGAACCAGCCAAAGGTAGTTGAAAAAATATAATTTCATTTCTATGGTTCTAAAGAGGATGGTATCTGTAAGCACTCAATTCTGCACAAATGAAGGAAAGCATTTTCAGTCTGATTTCACATTGGAATGAGCCATTTTGAGGAAAAAAAACATTTTAACTTTACTGCTTCTAGTCAAGCAAAAACCAACAAATTTTTGAGTTGGATGCTACCACCATAGACACACAAAAATACAAAATACAGAGTCTCTAGGTCTCTGTTTATTTGGTCATGAGAGTTAGATGACTCAAGTCTATAGAAACTGGAGTGAGAATATTGAAGGTAGTGAGGGTAGTGCTGGCTGCTTCCCAAGTTACTATGCTGTTCAAAACCCAGGGCAACATGAGCCACCATCACACAAGATTTGCTTGCTAAATGGAATCAGGGTGACACTTCCATTACTTCATGTAAAGGTTTCTGTGTTAGCCATTCTCACTCACTACTGTTTAAGTCTGGGCTGGTACTTTTTCCTATGCCTGCATTCTTAAAGAGCATAATTGAACCTCTTTTTTTTCTGTCTTTCTCTCAAATGTTTCAAAAATAAAAATGGCTTATCACTCAGCAGAGAGAAAAATATCCTGAAGTCTAATTATACCTCTGAGTACATATAGAATTGTAAAATATTAAATCAATTTACTATTTTATTCTGACAAGAGATATTTCTCTATTATGCTTATATTATGTTCCTCCTTAGACACTAGTCACAACATTTATCTTTGCATTATGTTTCTCTCTGCCTTTCAGATGTTTGCCTTCAGAGGCACTGAAAGAAAACATTATATTTGGTGGATCTGCATTAAAAATCACTTCTCCTCCTGACAAGCTATTTAAAATGTTATTTGTGCCTTGTGAAGGCGTTTAGAAAAATCCAGAGACCTAGACCCAGATGACCCAAACTGTGTTTCTGCAAGGACTGCAATTTCCTTTTGAGGATTATGGTTCCAGGGAAGATTGCTGCTAAATATCTGTGAGAAAAATACCTTCCAAAATTAATGCTGCCATTCACTCTGTATTTATTTTTAGAGCAGTTCACCTCACCCCATATAAAGGACAAGTAATAAAATACAGTTTAATTATGGTAATATTAAATAAAACAATGCAGCCGTTCTTTAAACATGAGAGGTTATAACATATCTATTCAGGATGTGCTTTTTCATTACTGATTCATAAGTTAAAAAAATTCTGTTGTTTACCAATTATATTTTTTTAAGATCAAATGCTTAAAAAATAAGAATTAGTGTATATTCCCTGCACTAAATATCACCTACTTACAAAATAAGGAGGCATAAGAGTCTAACTTTTGTAGAGAATGAACTTGTGAATTTAAATCTGCATGTTCATTGTTCACAATGGGATAAGAAATGTGATCCTTTATTACACAGAAAGGAGCTGGTTAAAACAGGTGACCTTTAGTCAATGTGTGTGAATAATTTCTACTGTTTACTAAAGACAAGATATCTACATAGTTCATAAAGTGGATATGGTGTTTGAAAGCATTAAACAGGTTTTAGTAGCTAGAATCATTAATCTAAATGTTCCTATATTTTTGTGGTTTTTTTTTAAATTTCTTGAAGATGATTTGGAAGATGATAACTCTTTTCTGAATGGTAGGAATTTAAGTTCTCAGGTGAGAAGAACAAACACTTGCCTATGAATAAATGACTATTTTTAATTCAGAGAGGAAAATTAACTGATATTTTTACCAAGGATTTTGTATGTAAGCCTCTGCCACAGAGAATGTAGTAGTGAATAATAAAGATGCTTGCCAGCAAAGAATTTGGAGTTTAGCATTAAATAAACAGCCCAGTGGATTCTGTGATTAGAGTTGAATTGTCATAGAGTATGTTTCAGAATCTTCTGGGAGGGGCCCTCAACTGGTTCTGAGAATTAAGAGATCTAAAAATGCAAAATTCAACTTAATATGATAGCAAAAATAAAGCCTCAGAAATTAAAAAAAATGATATTGACTGAGGCCAAGTCAAACACTGATGGAAGTCAGGCAAGAGAAGAGGATACAGCATCCAGGCCATGTGAAGAAATGGATGTTAAAAGAATGTCTTCATTCCTTAAAGAGATGGGAAACTCTAGGTGGAGCCTTTAAAGTAGGAGAAATTTGACAAGTTTCCGTTTAGAGTGATCAGTTTTCTAGCACTATGGAGCATTTATCTTGGAAAAGAGGAGTACATAAAAGTAACCAGAGGGCAAGTAACACACTAAGGTGACATGAAACATGGGAAGAGAAAAGGAAAACCCATGTGAGAGAGATTTAGAAGACAAGATTGACAGGACCAGGTGTCTATTGGATGTCTGCATATAAGAAGTCATGGGGTGCTGGGCTGTAGCTCAGTGGAAGTGATTGCCTAGCATGTGTGAGGCACTGGGTTCTATCCTCAGAACCACATAAAAATAAACAAATACAGGCATTAAAAAAAAGAAGTAATGGGGTTCCTATGTAGATGTATTTCTAACTGGACACACTGGTTAAACAAATGCCCACTGTCATTTACCAAGGTAGTATGGACAGTAGTGTGGACAGTAGAGGTAGAAGATTTATGCACCAAGACTGGAAGATGCATTCATCCCTCCAGCTTGCCTTCTCCATTTTTTCTCTTTTCCTTGCTCCTTTCTTTCTTTCCTCCATTTAAGGCAGAGGTGCTAGCTACATGATAAACACTGATCTATGTGTTAAGGCAGTAGCAATAAACAAAGCAAGGTTCACAGAGCTTATGTTCCCATAGGAAGAACTATCATCAGACAGTAAATAGTAACTGTGAGATGAACAGTAAGAAGGATGCTACCTTAGGTGGAATAGCAAGAGAAATCTTTGTTGAAGACGTGAAATAACCTATTTAATTTCAGCTAAAATTAACCATACCAACAAAAAAAGTACCACATAAAAGAGGCAGAGTTTTGCCAAGAAGAGTTAATATCTAATATTCTACCTCTGAAATGAAAGGCTTAAAATGTTTTTCTCCAAAGAATGGTAATGCTGATAATTCTGGATAGTTCATGTAGAGTTTGGCTATCCAAGAAAAGTAGAGGCCTGGCTCTATGATCACAGACAGAAAACAGGAGAATGTGAACACTTCTCCATTCAATATGTGTATATCCATTCGTACTCTGTTACTTTTGCTAAATTTTGAAATTGAAATAAATTAATCAACTAAGCTTTCAATATAGAAACCTTAAAAGTTACTTATGGATTATACTTGACCAAGTTCAATGATCATTGAAGCTTACATGTGGTTCAAAGTTATACATGTGAACTTCCACGCATCCTTTGCATAGAATTTTAAGTGTGTTTCTCTTTTTTTCTTCAATCCCGGTTATAATATTACTTTATTTTTTGATATTTTTGGGTTGTTTTGAATTTTCATGTGTCTTTTTAAAACTGCTGATGTCATCATTGTTATGTATTCTACAGACTGGTGTCATTTAATTATGGGGATAAGGGAGAAATTAGTAGATAGGCAAATATTTTGTCATTGTGTGAACATCATAGAGTTCACATACACTAGCTGAGAAGGCTATATCTTACAAGAATCTCACATTTTATCATGTGATAAAATCTTATGGTACCACTATCATATATGGAGCTCATCGTTGATGGAAATATCATTATATGCACATGATACTATGCATTTTTTTTAATTTGAAGTAATGAAAAATAAAATGCAAGATTCAGAACAAATCACTGAAAAATTTTTGTTTTCCATTTTCCAAATTCTTCCAGGGTTTTCATTGTTCCTAGGTTAAAGTTAAGCCTTCTTGTATAGGCATATATAAAGTTGACATTTTTTTCATATATACAAGTTTTTCAAATATTATAATGTTAATGTGGTGCTGAAGGGTGTCAGGAATTCTCAAATTCTGTCTCTGCTCTTTCATGCATACTATGACTTCTTTTAACAGTCAATGATCCTTCTGTTTAATTGCAAGTTACCCTTCAATTTTTAGCTTAGGTAACTTCTTGGAAGCAAGAAGTTCTTTAGCCACTCTGAGTTAAATTAGGAACTATTCTCTGTGTATTAATAATACCTGATACATATTTTCCATCAATGTACACCTCAGTGTATTATAACTACTCTTTCTCTTATCCCTGCTGCCATCATCCAGCTTAGCATATTATGCTTAGGAACTAAGTTTTGTCCACATGTATCCCTAGCATCTAGCAGAAAGTAGCTGAAACTTGGGAGGTTTACAATGATTACTGAAGTAACCAAATGGATAGATTCAATAAAAATCTGTTAAAGTCTTATACAGTGCTAAGGGAATATAAATATCATTTAGTACTTGCCTCTGTCCTAAAATACAGACCATACATCTGTTTGATTACATTGGAACATCCATCCATTTATTCTTTGTTCACCAGATATTTTCTGAGCACCAGCATACTCTCTCTCTCTCTCTCTCTCTCTCTCTCTCTATATATATATATATATATATATATATATATATATATATATATATATATATATATATTTGGCTGCAGCTTTGAAAAGTATAACAAAAATCTCTGCCTTCATGAAGCTCACATTCCAAAGTCTGACAGGAAGTGGAACAACAAATAGTAATAAAATCAACTTAAAATTTTATGTTTACCAAGATGTCAAACATTCGAGAAAAAGTATTGGAGAAGCATAGTAGGAAATGTTGTGAGTAGGTTTGCAATTAAAAAAATAGAATAATAAAAATTATTTCAACTTTGTGAAATATTACAGTTGGGAGTTGAAAGAAAAAATAACAAATAAATATTATAGTTGGGAATTGAAAGTGAGAAAAGATTAAATAGATTGCTAAAGTCCTTACAATTCACTTGGGGGGAAAAAAGAAGAAAGGGGAACTGACAAATAACACAGCTTTAGAACTCCATTCCCAGAAAAAAGAGATCCAAGAAGTTAACACTTTCTGAAAATTTTTGAGCCCTGGTATGGAGTTTCTATGGATGGAATTAAAGAAAAAGCTTTTTGCTTGCTTGAAAAGTTTGGGGTAACAATAAAAACCCTTTTTTCCTCTTCACCACAAAGAGTTAGACATGTTAGTGATGCTTACTTAAACATTTGACTTTGTGAAGCTTTTAATTATTCTGTGTCCAAAATGAGTAACTGGAAATCAAAGATACTTGTGTATGTATAAAACAGTTTAATAAATATTTTACTATATAGTCAGACATATGTATATATCTCTGGGGTGTGTGTGTGTGTGTGTGTGTGTGTGTGTGTGTGCGTGCGCATGCACGCGCTTGTCAGTTTTGACCTGACTCAGATTTTCCCATCGCCTTCCAGAGATGAGAAGAACTTCTTGAGAAGACTGATACATTCTGCCAGTAAGTCACAGCCCTACTAGGTCTTCAAATAAATGTTTGCACACTCGCAGTGACCATGGAGCAGAGAAAGAAGGTGGGGTAAGATAATAGCAACATCGCCCAGCGACCTCAGCATGAACATTTCTGGGAGGTTTTTATAGAAATGCAGAACTCAGGCCACGCTTCAGAATTACTAAGCAATATTCCAAGATAATTTACTCAGATTTTGGAGTCACTAATGTACTTTAGCATCCTCAACTTTGGCTTCATAGTAGAGTTACCTGAGACATTTTTAAACCCCTGATGATTGAGCCACATTTTTACACATTCTGATTTAATTGGAATTACCTACAAAGGTCTCAAAACTGTGTTTCCTCAGTCTTTTTCTAAACCTACTAAATCAGTACTTCAGTAATGAGACTCTGGTAGTATAAAGTGCGTAGCAATTAATTCCTGTATGTACTAAACTATAAGAACACTTAGCTGGGACTGTACAAAACAATAGGTTCTATTATAGGACCTATTATGCTAATTACATGAATCAATATACAAAGTATGGACTGGAAAATTTTTGCATAGATAGAAAGGATATGATAAATGATAACTTCGCCAAATTTAAAATTAAAAAGATTTAAATCCCATATTAAAATATGATGAGTTAGTGGATAATAGGAAATAATAACTATGAATCTATAAGTACATGGACATTTTCAATATATTTAATTATCTTTTGTCAAATATTCATTGCACATATAATAAAACACCATGAAAGATTAATATTTTCTCATAAACAAAGAGTCAGTAAACTTCTTTTTTTTTTAAAGGCAAAATAGGAAATGTTTTCAGCTTTGCAGACTGCATAATCTATTTGTGCTCAACTGTTCAACTCTGGCCTTGCAGCATGTGTGAGGCAATCGACAATACAGATGTGAATAGCCATGGCTGTGTTCTAGTGAAGCTCCATTTACAATAATAAGTCACGGGCCATTCTTTTTATGCAATTATAATCTAGTTAGGTGAGGACTAACAGTAGGTAGTCAAAAAGGACTTGCCTTTTAATTTTTTTCTCTTCCTGCCAACATTCTTAAAACAGAATCAAAGTGCTCCATTAGTCCTCTGTCAAAAATGGGAAGGTTTCTGTAAACTTATCCCTAACTTACATGCACTCACTAGTGTAAACCCTCTGTTGGAAGAGAAAAGATATGTTTCTAAAATTTGAAGTTACAGAGATAAGCACAATATTAAGAAGCTGATCTAGGACCTCTAGCAAGATCCAATTGTTCATTATTACTTAAGAGAGAATATGTCCTTAGTTTTATATATATGATAAATAAGGGATAAATAACAAGGTTTCCTGTTAATAAAAGTAACTATTATTTCCTGAACTTTTGAGAAATTATGTTAGACTAATTATGTTTTTTTATTATTATTTCTCACAGTCATTCTGTGGAAAAGTTAATATAGCCCACTCCCTATTGAAGAAGATGAAGAGCATAAAGACACCTTAACTCATCTGTCCAAGGGCAAAGAGCAAGCAAGTATCCCAAGCTGGATCTGAACCCAGAGGGCAGAATGCAGAACATGTACTTCCAGTTACTATGAGAAATATGAATATGTAAGATGTTTAGTCAATCACAATCTTTTTATTTTTAAAGTAAACAAATGTGTTCAATTCAACTTGATTAATGGAAATGGAATCACAAGGTGGAAAATGGTAAAAAGGCTCACCACTGCATGCTTGGTACACTAGGAATGCCACTCAGAACCATACAGTCTCAGTGCCCCTCCACAAGGGAGCAACATCCTTGCACTTAATCATTATGATTGGTCAGAAAAACGTGTCTATTTGAATTGATCTAAAGCAATCTCCATTGCTCCTATCCATCTCATGATTGAAGTTTATTTGTAAATCAGAGGACTACCATTTTCACACAGCTCAAATTTTGTTCCTGTCCTCTAACTACTAGCGATTCATATGGTATTTTGTATAAAAATTCACCAAGTAAGATATTTGTTACCTCATATGGAGACTCTATTATCATCATGGTTTTCCTATGAAGTCACATGGTAGCTACTGGCCTTTCTTCAAATGCTGTCTAGGCCTGGTCACACATGTGGTGAGTCCCTGGTCAAATATGCAGGACTAACACATAGTCATAGAGTCTTAATGGGCACACCTGTGCATTGTGGACACTCAACATTGCAAGCTCTTTTGCAATATAACTCTTTTTTTATTGGTTTTTCAAAACATTACAAAGCTCATGATATATCATCTTTCATACATTTGACTCAATTGGGTTATGAACTCCCAATATAACTCTTTAAAGACCATGTTTATTCATTTGGAATGTTAATAAATAAATAAATGCTCTTCATTATACAATAGTTTATCAAAGCCAACAGTTGATTAAAAATAAAACTCTAGAAAATCAAAAGTACACTGGTTAGTGATTGAAGATTATACATATATATTTCCTCATCACAATTCTAATAACTATATGTTTTTATTCTCAGCATCTGGTACAGTGCACTTTTTATATTTAAATAAATTTGCAGACACGCTGAGGCATAGTAATTCTTACTATGGAATTTAACTTACCTCTATTACCACCTTAGCATGTCCTTGCATATGATAGCTAATTGTACTAAAATTTTCAGGGCAACTCTAACTTTCTAACATCTCTCCCTACTTTCACACAGTTGTGTAAAATTTTAGTTTGAAAATATAAGTATTGTTATAGATCAACATAGTTAGGTACAGGGGAAATTTTATGAAAAACTAATAATACAATAGGCACCTGAAAATCCAAGTCTATTTGCTAGATAAATACACTTTGGGCACTCAATTCCAACCATTATTTTCTCTGTCCTTTTGAATATGTATGCACCTTTTGCTACTAAAATAAATTCCCTTTAACTTCCCTTTTTATCTCATTTTGATACAAATGGCATTAGTATTATATATTTGTATTTTTTTTTTCTAATAGCTTGTCTGTCTATTTGGAAAGATGTGCATATCACAAATACTAAATTTTCATCACATTGATTATTATGTTCATGATAGAGTGTTCTGTCAGTAATAATTAGAACATCTAGAAACAAAGACTTCTAAAAATACTACTTTCAAAAGTTAGAAGTAAAAAGTACATTTTTTTTGGTGGTACTGGGGATTGAACCCAGGAGCACTAAACCACTGTGCCACATCTCCAGTTCATATATATATATATATATATATATATATATATATATATATATATATATATATATATATATATATATACAGGGCCTCTCTGTGTTGCTTTGGGTCTCACTAAGTTGCTTAGGTTGGCTTTGAAATCACAATCCTCATGCCTCAGCTTCCTGAAATGATGGGATTATAGGCTTTTGCCATCCTGCCTGGCTACAAAGTATATTCTTATTTCAAACATCTGTGCCTATGAAATTACTTATAAATTGCTTTAGATCAATTAAATTACTTTAAGTAAAGCAAGAGTTATACTATTATAATGGTGATGGAATTACTTGGTTCCATTATGAATATGGTAAAAATATTCATGTGTTTCATATCAAATACTGGAAACATTCACCATATAAGAGGTAATAAAGTAGTATGGTATAAGGATCATAAACTCTGAATACCCAGATCTGAGTTTGAAACTGTTATATGAATTCATAACCCACTGTGGTGTACCCTTGGCCAGGTTACATATCCTCTCAGCTTTTATCTCCTTCTCTGGAAAATGGAGATAAATAACATTATAATTTGGAATTGATGATTCTATAAACATACACATAAAGTTTACAACTCAGTTATCTGGAATTTTAAACCACTTCAAGTATGTTATAGATTGCTTTTTTCTGTTTTTTTTTTTTAATTAAAAAACCATATAGTGGATCTTCATGAAGTTTTAATAGTCATTTTTCTTTAAAATGTGAAATTGTGTTATTCCAAATGAGGTTGTCCTATAAAATATTTTCTGATCTTATAACAGAAATAAATTTTCATAAACTGAATGAAAATGGGAAAGAGATACGGTGGTAGCTGAGGGTACTATAGTAACTTTGAAAAATAGAAAGGGGAAAGGGCTAACTAATTTACATAACTACTAATTTTCAATTGCACTCAATACTTTCTTCATTTCTTATCAGTGTGGATGATGCAAATTAAGACAAAATATACAGAAATGACAAAACTCCTTTAGAAACTTTAGATAGATGCTTTGGAATAAGAATTATAATTACTTTCATGTTTAAACATAAATATTTCATTATGCACTAAATGCACACTTCAGTGACCATACACTATTTATATACTTGAGTGGTAAGAACTTCCAATAAAAATTCAATGGGACTGACAGCCATCAATTTTGAACTTGGCTCATGGCACTATCTTACAAAGATATTTTGACCAATGTACAAGTTTTTTAGTATTATATGTGCTCCTGCTCCTTATTTCTGTTCATTATGTTTGTTTTCAAGAAGAACAATGAAACCAAGGACCCAGTGACAGTCACTGTAGTCAACACAATCTTCTCATAGTTTTCCTTGAATTGATCAAGAAACCATTTGCCCCCCCAAACAAGATAGAAGTATTAGTGCACCAGAAGTGGATAGCTGTCTTCAGTCTTTGGCTGAAAACATGCAGACAACTGGCAAGAACATGTCAGAACCTATCCATATCCTGGAAATTTCCCCCTAGGGTAAGAACCAATAGCATCAAGATCAGTTTGAAAAGTTCTTAAAGGAATTTCAGAAGGCCAGCCTATAAAAAGTGTTCTGACATCTTTATAAAATATGCTACATCAAGATACTTAAAAATACTAGAGGTACTCAAGATACCCAGGAAATATGAGTGCTCGTTCCAGAAAATATATTTAAGAAGCATTTTAAATTCTAATACAAAAGCCATTAGATATTTACACTGTTACCATTAGATATTTACTACTGAAATTCGTTTTCTATATATGTTAAAACAACATGTAGCTATTTTAAAATGTTTTTTTTCTCATTATCTGAAAATAATTTCCTAAGAAAAGTCCTAAATAATAGCAAAGTATTTGATTGCTACTTTTCATATACTTAGAGTGCCTACAAATAGGTCACATAAAATTATAGTAATAGAATTAGTTTGTTTCTCTTAATTACATAAGACTAAAACATAAAATTGAATAGAATCATCATCCTATATTTACATGTACTAACTAAAATAGAAAAGTAAAAGTTCAGATAACTAAGCCTAAGTTGGGGAAAAAGTTTCTTCTATTACCTTTGTAAATTGTATTAACAAGCTTATGAGGAAAAGTAGAAATAGAAGAAACAACACAAACAAACTTATCTACATTACCTGGATACTTACCCTAAACTATAAAAAAAATATAAGGCTAGCCTTACTTCACTATTGTTTGATAACAAAAGCCTACTCAAACATAAAATATCTAAAAGTCAGGATTTCAACAAATTCATAACATTAATCTCTTAAAAAAGAAATTTCTCATCAAAAATAAGCATTTTAGAAAGTAGTTAATTTTCTTTTCTTTTTTTTTTAATATTTATTTATTTATTTATTTTTAGTTTTTAGTGGACACAACATCTTTGCATGTGGTGCTGAGGATCGAACCTGGGCCGCACGCATGCCAGGAGAGCGTGCTACCGCTTGAGCCACATCCCCAGCCCAATTTTCTTTACTTAATTTATTAATATATCTCATACAAGAATTACATCTCTCATATATATGAACCATAAAGCATATCAATAGAATGTTAAAACTTCTAGGTTCAGTTTTCTTAACAGTTTCATCAGAAACTGTAACATTTAAATTTTAATCTCTAAATGGAAACCTTTAAAATATTAGGGATTCAGCCCTAAACCCTTAAGCCAAAAAGGATCTCAGTGACACTGCTAACGTAGAAAGCTTCATGAAATTTCAACTCCCATTTACAAATTTTCTTTTTATCTAATTTAACTTTCAAGCTTTCAACTCAGATTTTATCATAGGACATCAAGAGACCACTTCAAACAAAATCCAGTCGCTTTGGCAGTGCAAGTCCTCTAAACAGATTATTTAAAAGACAAAATAAGAAATGAACTCGGTTTTCACATTTTCTTCTATTTTATTTTGATGCAAGGCAGAATGGCTGTATTTCAAAAGAATTGCTCCGAATTATCATTATCCCCCAATGCCAGGTCTCATTCTAGGACACTTGTTATAAGCTAAGCCTTTTTTCTGACATAAACAGTCACTTGCTGCAGTGCAGAATGTCAGTTTAGTCAGAACTTTCAATGCAGAAATTCAGTGCGATGCAGTCACCCAGATAAAGCCGGCACTTACCTTAATTGAAATATTTTCTGTGAACGAGGTGAGAAATCAGTCAAATCAACCGTGAAAGGGGTGGGAGATCGAAGTGTTCAATCAACACTCTCCAAGTAGCAGCATACTGTGCTCTTTCCCCTGTTTATGTTGAGCTCCTCACTGTCTAAAGGGAGAAAAAAAGATCAGCTGAAATCCTCAGAGATTCCCAGTGAGTAAATGAGGACTAAGCGGTGTTTCTTAACGGGAGATTTCTCCGTGAGCGTGCAATATTTGGAGGCTCCCTAACTGCTGTGATAGACTCCTGTCATGTCCCTGGAGCACGGAGATACTCATTGACCTGATTAGCAGGAAAAGCCCCCTCCGCCCGGCAACACGCAGAGATTTGGTGGGTCTCCCCGGAACTGGGAAAGGAACCGAGGCCACTTGGGAATCTGGTCCTTTCCAGCCTAACGGATGAACTACAACTATGATCATAATTTGCAAGATTAGCCACCGTGTTGGTCATTGCAGGATTTAAGCAAATGTGCTTTCTCCTGCTGGTTTTCAAGATGCATTCGTGCTAGATATAAGGTACAGTGAAACAATTACTAGACTGAGAGAGCTGATTTGTAAGAAAAGTCTAAAGCTGAAAAATGTTTAAAGCAATGTGATAAAACAGATAGCTGCACTTGCCTTTGCCCCCAGCCTGCCACATATATCAACCTTTGTCTAAGTAAAATGAATTTAAAGGTTTATTACAGCTCTCCAGAGTGCAACTTCTGAATTTATAAAAAGGTAGTATTCATACTAAATAAGCATATTTGGCAGTTTTCTACAGATATCAGTACTCAGACCAAAGCATGCAGGAAACAGCATTGCTTGTGTAGTTTATCAAATAGCATTTTCAGTTAGCACCACACTTGCAAAAATGTTTGCATTGTACCATTAACCTGAGTAACACAGGAGAGCACAGTATTACACATCTCTTCTATTACCTGTCAAACTAATGATTTACTAAAACAAAAACAAACAAGGGTATGAAAGGTTCCAAAATATCAAATAACTTTATAAATGTAGTCTTGTGTCTTTGCCTACCTACTGATCTCTATTCCTCACCCACTCTTTCTGCCAGTGACTCCCTTCTCAGTACACTGCTACATCTCTCAAACCCAAAGTTACTATTTCCCTGAAGAGATCTAATTCTCTGGAAAAGGTCATAGAACTGAATGGAAAACCCCAAATGGTTAATTTTTTGACAGCTCTCACTTTTGTGGAAGAAAATTATGCAAATAACATAAAAAGAACAGATGAAAAAGTCATTTGCATGTCTTGAGGGTGAGAAACTTCTCATTGCCAGAGATAAAACTGACTGACTGTCCTCTCACAAGGATGCTGTGTGTTATGTTCAGCACTTCTGTTTTCCAAGTAGGTCTCACTTGGGACATATGGCATTTCATTTCTCTCTCTCTCTCTCTCTCTCTCTCTCTCTCTCTCTCTCTGTGTGTGTGTGTGTGTGTGTGTGTGTGTGTGTGAGAGAGAGAGAGAGAGAGAGAGAGAGAGAGAAAGAGAGAGAGAGAGAGAGAGAGAGAGAGAGAGAAACACTATATTTGATTGCAATATTTAGATGAATCTCAGAAAACCTTCAAATATCCATTGGAGAATAATAAACAAAACATACACAATAAAATTTGCCTTATAATCCCAAGTAAACTTTCCTTAAAGTATCTAATTAAATACAAGTTATTTGATGCAACTTCTTGGGCAAAATAAACTTTTGTGTAATGAACTTGCTGTAAACAGGATAGATGCTCATACTTGAACTCAAAATGCAGATATCCCCTCAGAAGCCCCAGGAGGAGGGGCTGATACAGCCTCCTGTGCAGACGTCTCCTGCTCCCTCAGCTGGTGGAGGATGAGAGCTGAAGATGAAGAAAGCTGATCAATACACACCAGGAGAGGGAGAACAACTTTAGCTGCTGTTAAGCAGGAAGCACATTATCCAATTATAGACTGGCATCAGAGTGCTCCACTAGAAAAGAGGCTGCTTAAATTGAAATTGATGAACCCTGAGCATAAATAGCAAACAGGAAACATAACTGCTAATTTCTTCTGAGAGGGTCCTGACTAGTCTTTAATAGAGCCCTTGTCAATGAATATTGGTTAGATTTCATGGTTCTGGTGCGTATTTGTTCATGCAATTAAAGCACTCTGTTTCTCCTAATGCTCTAAGCCCCATTATGTGGATCTTCACTTTAATTATAATCTTTTAAAAACTTTTTAATGCTTTAACATAGACTTAATTTTCCTGAACCCTATTCACTGTACAAATTGATATAAACTAAAGCAGGTGCCTACAAAACTTTGTCCCATGGTACATGTTTATACCTGGATCACTTACAGTGGTAAGACCATAATGATGATGCTTCCAAACAGTCTTTCCATTTTTAAAGAGAGTTTCTTCACTCTAAACCATGCCTTCAAGGAGAAAAACTGATGCTTTAGGAATTCTTAAACTTATGTCAAATCCCTAATTGACCTTTCGTGGGTGTTTACTCACAACAAACAAAGCAAAATTAGTCTATTCTGTAGAGACATGTTAATAGTAGAGATGTTTCATTAATAGTTGCTGAATAGTAAGAACTTGCTGTGTGCCAGGTGCTTTTAATGCAGTTCAGCTGTAGCTTTCATGAAATCTTGTAATGCAGACTTTATTTTTAATATTTTTAATTAAGTCTCAAAACAGTAAAATAAATTGACCAATGCCAGACAATCAGTTCAGAGCAAACCAAGAATTACCACATAAACATTAAGAAATTACTCAACATTAAAACCAATAAAATATATACTTCCAACAGAATAGAGAAGTTGTTTATTTTTTATGATTTGCAAAAATCACTTTCGCGTACTTACAAATATGTTTCCAAACTGATAAAATATTACAATGTAATAAATTACATCCTTACAAATGTGTTTTAAAACTGATAAAATATTATGTACTGGTATTTTTTAACCAAAAATATATTTGGGTATATATTTCCATAATAGAGAATTCAAAGTAAACTTTAGCCTAAAAATAAACTCAGTCCTGAACTGCCAAATATTTTAAGTTAACAACACTGATTGACCAAATTCTAAAAATGTGTTGTATCTTTTGTAATTAATTTGCTCCCTCAAACAACCATAGTAATTATGTTTTTTTATACAGAAAAATAATCCCGTTCTGAGTATGTGGCTATTCAAAAATACTAAATATATATTAGTCAAAAATTATGGTGATCTTTGATATTCAATTTTTCCAAGAATCACAATGTAAGAGCAAAGCTCAGAAATAATGTGGAGCTAAAAAATTCATTTCTAGTTTGTTCAGGTTTTATCTAGCAGTTTCTACAACTTCACAGGAATCCCACTATTTCATATACTTCTTTGAAATTCCCAGACACATTCATAAGCTTCTAGAAAAATGTTGTGACCACATTTTTATAAAGTGTCTAATAAAAATTCTATCTGAAAAGAAATGATGATAACTCATATTAATTCAGTCTTTAAACTTTGCCAAGAACTTTCTTACCTATTATCTCATCCAATTCTTTCAGAAATTTTGTGAAATAAGTCTTTTTAAGTATATTCTCTCATTTTAATAATGGAGAAATGAGTTATGAAAAAGGTGATTGTTTGTCTTTAATCTTCAATTTTTAGTGAAAACTCTTTGTCCTCCTTTTCAGAAAAGGTTTAATGTTTTTCACTATGACTAATAAATATGTTTATCTGAATCATGTTGGAATCTAAAGTGTTTCTTAGTACATATGCAAATGCAGGCACTCTTCCTCTGTTTACTTACATTTGTGTAAACTGGAATTGTCATTTAAGAGAAGGTAAAATTGCTAAGAGCCAATAAGGAGATTGCGAATGTAATTCTCCTCTTAGATTTCTCCTAGACTTTGTCTGATCTTGCCTACCATTATCTGAGTCTTAGCTATGTTAAGATAATTGCTCAAATGTAGTTTTTATAATTCTTTTAAAATCTAATCTTATATCTCCATACATCTTTGGATGCCAATATTACCTGCTTACAAATCTTTGTGTTTGTAAGAAAATAAGCCCCCAAATATTTAAATATAAGAAAAACAAGTCACCTAATAACAAATTGATCTTTCAGCAGCAGCATGGAGCTAATAATATCACAGAGATATTTGCTGAATGCTAATAGATTTCTATGTATTTTAGATCTTTCTGCTTATGTCAAAGTCATAGAAGTTGAATGGTGCAATTTACTAGCTTTTTTAAGGGAAAAGTTTTATATTTTGGGAACCAGCTTTATTCATATATATATATATATATATATATATATATATATATATTTGTGTGTCTAAGACACAATAAAATTTATGGGGAATAAAGAAAGCTAGACTGGATATTAGAAAGCTTGGCGTATAGTCAAAAGTATGACACTAACTTGCTTCAGAACTTCAGCCATTAAAAATGAATCTAGTCAATAATTTCTTTGTAAAATGTGAGGAAATTATACTACATTGTCTCTAAGATCTCAGCCAGCTATAAAAACACATTATCTGACTAATAATCTGTGATATCATTTCTACCTAACTCAAAAATAATCAGGCAGTCAAGAAGAAAATGTTTAAAAATCCTGATTCTTAGCTGAAAATAAAGAAGAAAATGTTGTGCACAAATAACATTGTGTCCTCCCTCACCCTTCACAATTTGTTTTTGTGTATAATTAAAGAAATAATATTTTTATTTTATAGTTCAAGTAATTAAGAATCAGCTTCTAAGTTACCGATAACAACATTTTATCAAGGGTCCCATGCAGTACTAGAAAGATTGCTCAAGTCAGAAGCATTATTTAAATATTTTTATATTACTGGGACATTTGCCTATAAAAGGATTTAGTTGTTTTATTGTAATTACATTGGATGGTTTGCTTTTTCCTTTATTGATGTGGTCAGTGAGAAAAATGAAAGTAATTTAATTAAAATGATTAAAAATTAACTTGGAGCTGGGGAGCATAATTGAAAAATGGACACATAATATTAATATATTTTGTCTTTTTTAACATTTTCATGTTAGGGCTGTTACTACAAAATAATAAAAAAGGACACTGCAAATTAAAATGAAAAAAAAAAGCTTTCTGTAGACATAATAGCTTGGCATTTTAAACCTTCCTTGTTAGCTGAGATTTACTGTTTTGTATCTTTCAAATGTGACTGCTAAGTGCAAGCAAAATGAAATAAATAATATGCAAAGTTTTTGATAATATTAAGTTTAATTTATATTAAACAGACTTAAAAATTAGTGATGACTAAAATCATACATATTAAGCCCAAATCTAGCACATTTTATCCATGGTTAAGAAAATAAGTTGTTAAAAATATACATATGTGAGTTTTCAATGAAGAGTAATATTGCTTAATAGTAAAAAGAGGGACAAGCTTATTTCTTAATATATTGAGTGGATTTTTTGACCTTTTTTTTCTTTCTTTTCAGAAAATGGAGAAGGAGAGTCAAGTACAGAAAGAGCTAAAGTCATTAATGTGAGATATCATATAAAGTCAATTTTCTGCTCCTATGGTTGCAGTAAATCTTCATTTAAATATTCCTATTCAGTCTAGAGCAGGAGGGAAGGCTGGCCCATATCCTACCACACTGACCTGCATGGGACCCAGGCTCACAGTAGGCCCCAGTCCCTCCTACAACCTGTAGACACCAGCAAGAGCCCATCCTCTGGCAAAGGACCACTCTTTTAAATCAGCAGACTACTGTGGGAGCTCAGGCCCAGACCAGATCTGCCCTTGCTGACTTGCACAGGACCCACGTCCAAGATCTACACTGCAGGAAAGGAAGACACATAAACAATAGAAAAAACAAAGAAGGAAAGTGCCCCAAACAAATTAGAATACTATAATAACAGAACCCATAGACAGTGAAGTTGATGAAATGTTAGAGAAGGAGTTCAGAGGTTCCTAATGAAAATGATTTGTGAATTAAAGAATGACTTAAAGGAGCAAATACAGGCAAAAATAGATCACTCCAACAAGGAGATGAGAGAGCAAATATAGGAAACAAAAGATTACTTCAAGAGAAAAATAGAGACCCTGAAAAACAAAAGTAAAAGATCCTTTAAATGAAGGATACAATAAACCAAATAAAAAACTCAATAGAAAGCATAACCAACAGACTAGATCACTTGGAAGAAGGAATGTCAGATAATGAAGATAATCTATACAATCTGGAAAATAAAGTTAATCATACGGTGAAGATAGTAGTAAACCATGTACAGAACATCAAAAAATTATGGGACAACATCAAAAGATCAAATCTGAGAGTTATAGAGATAGAGGAAGGCACAGAGTTTCAAATCAAAGGAATGAACAATCTCTTCAATGAGATAATATCAGAAAAATTTCCAGGCATGAAGAATGAATTGGAAAACCAAATACAAGAGGCTTACAGGACACCATATGTAAAAAATTACAACAGGTCTACATCAAGGTACATTCTAATGAAGATACCTAGCATACAGAAGAAGGATAGAATCTTAAAAGCTACAAGAGAGAGGAATCAGATCACATATAGGGGAAGATCAATTCGTATCACAGCAGATTTTTCAACCCAGACCCTCAAAGCCAGGAGATCACAGAACAGCATATACCAAGCACTGAAAGAAAATAGATGCCAACCAAGAATCTTATATCTAGAAAAACTAAGCTTTAGATTAGATGATGAAATAAAACATTCCATGATAAACAAAAGTTAAAAGAATTTCCAACTCAAAACCCTACACTATAGAATGTCCTCAGCAAAATATTCCAAGAAGAGGATGAAAACCAAGGATGAAAATCAGCAGAGGGAAATATTACATTAAAGAAGAAAACTAATCAAAGGAAAAACCAAGTCACATTAAATAAAAAAATAAACAAAAAATTGCTGGGAATATAAATCATGTCTCAATAATAACCCTGAATGTTAATGGCCTAAACTCATCAATTAAAAGATATAGACTAGCAGATTGAGTAAAAAAAAAAAGACCCAACAATATGCTGCTTCCAAGAGACTCATCTCATAGGAAAAAACATCCACAGACTTAAGGTGAAAGGTTTGGAAAAATTAGACCACTGACATGGACTGCAGAAGTGAGCAGGGGTTTTCATCCTCCCATCAAATAAAGTAGACTTCAAGCAAAAGTCAATCAAAAGGTATAAAGAAGGACACTACATATTGCTCAAGAAAATCAAACACCAAGACTTGACAATTATAAATATATATGCCCCAAACAATGTAACATCTATGTTCGTCAAACAAACTCTTCTCAAGTTCACGAGTCAAATAGACCAAAACATAATAATTTTGGATGGCTATAACACACCTCTTTCACCACTGGATAGATCTTCTGAACAAAAGCTGAACAAAGAATCTATAGAAATCAATAATACAATCAATAACTTAGACTTAACTGACATATATAGAATATTTCAACCTGCATCAAGGGGTACACTCTCTTCTCAGCATCACATGGATCCTTCTCTAAAATAGACCATATACTATGCCAGAAAGCAACTATCAGCAAATATAAAAAAGTAGAAATACTACCTTGCATTCTATCAGATCATAATGGAATGAAATTAGTAATCAATAATAAAATAAAAAATAAAAGCTACTCCAACACCTGGAGACTAAATAATATGCTACCGATTGAACAATGAGTTGTAGAAGACATCAAGGAAGAGATTAAAAAATTTTTAGAGGTGAATGAGAACACAGATACAACATATAAAAATCTCTGGGACACTATTAAGGCAGTTTTAAGAGGAAAGTTCATTGCATGGAGTTCATTCCTTAAAAAGAAGAATAAGTCAACAAATAAATGACTTAACATTACGTCGCAAAGCCCTAGGAAAAAAAAAAAAAATCAACACCAAAAGCATTAGAAGATAAGAAATAATTAAAATCAGAGCTGAAATAAATTAAATGGAAACAAAATAAACAATTGAGACAATTGACAGAACAAAACAATTAGTTCTTTGAAAACATAAATAAAATTTACAGACCCTTTGCCATGCTAACAAAGAGCGGAAGAGAGAAAACTCAAATTACTAACATGTGATGAAAAAGGAAATATCACAAAAGACGCGATAGAAATAAGAAGGTAATTAGAAATTATTTTGAAAACTTGTACTCCAATAAAATAGAAAATATCAAAGCCATTGACAAATTTCTGGAATCATATGATTTGCCCAAATTCAATCAGGATGATATACACAATTTAAACAGATCAATTTCAAGCAACAAAATAGAAAACGCCATCAGAAGCCTACCAACCAAGAAAAGCCCAGGAGTGGATGGATACACAGCCAAGTTCTACAGAACATTTAAAGAAGAAATAATCCCAATACTCTTCAATTAATCTCAGGAAATAGAAAAAGAGGCAGCACTTTCAAACTCATTCTATAAGGCCAATATCACCCTGATTCCAAAACCACGCAAAGACACAGCAAAAAAAGAAAATTTCAGACCAATATCTCTAATTAACATAGATGCAAAAATTTTCAAGAAAATTCTGGCAAACCACATATAAAAATATTTCAAAAAAATAGTGTACCATGATGAAGTTGGATTCATCCCAGGGATGCAAGTGTGGTTCAACATATGGAAATCAATAAATGTAATTCATCACATCAATAGACTTAAAGATAACAAGCATATGATCATCTCAATAGAAGAAGAAAAGGCATTTGACAAAATACAGCACCCCTTCAAGTTCAAAACACTAGAAATATTAGGGGTAACAGAAACATATCACAACACCATAAAAGCTATCTCTGCTAAACCCCAGGCCAACATCATTCTAAATTGAGAAAAATTTAAAGCATCTTCTCTAAAAACTGGAACAAGACAGAAATGAATGCCAATTCTACTTAACATAGTTTTTGAAACCTTGGCAAGAGAAATAAGACATACGAAAGAAATTAAAGGGATACACATAGGAAAAGAAAAGCTCAAATTAGCACTATTTGCTGATGACATGATTCTATAGCTAGAAGACCTTAAAAGATCCACCAGTAAACTTCTAGAACTAATTAATGAATTCAGCAAAGTAACAGGATATAAAATCAATACCCACAAATCAAAGGCATTTCGGTATATGAGTGACAAATCCTCAGAAAGGAAAACTACCCCATTTACAATAGCTTCAGATAGATAGATAGATAGATAGATAGATAGATAGATAAATTAATTAATTAATTAATAATTTAGAAATCAACAAAAGAGGTGAAAGAACTTTACAATAAAATCTACAGAATCCTAAAGAAAGAAACCAAAGAAAGATCTACAATGAAATGTAGAAAATGGAAAGATCTACAATGCTCTTGGATAGGTAGAATTATTATTACCAAAATGATCATACTTCCAAAAGCACTATACAGATTTAATGCAATTCCAATCAAAATATCAATGGCATTCCTTGAAATAGAAAATAAAGTCATAAAATTCATCTGGAAAAATAAGAGACCCAGAATAGCTAAAGCAGTCTTTATCAGGAAGAGTGAAGCATGTGGCATCACTATACCAGAATTTAAACTATACTACAGAGCCATGGTTAAAAAAAATGGTATTAGCACCAAAATAGACTCATAGACCAATGGTACAGAACAGAGACACAGAGACTTACCAAGAAAATTACAATTATATTATAAAAAAGATGCCAAAAACATGCATTGAAGAATAGATAGCCTGTTTAACGGGTTCTGTTGGAAAAACCGGAAATCCATATGCAACAAAATGAAATTAAACCCATATCTCTCACCATGCACAAAACTTAACTCAAAATAGATCAACGACTTAGCAATACAACCAGAGACCCTGCATGTAATAGAAGAAAAAGTAGGCCCTAATCTACATCATGTGGGATTAGGCCCCATCTTTCTTAATCAGACTCCTTTTTCAAAGAATTAAAATCAAAAATCAATAAATGAGATGGATTCAAACTAAAAAGCTTCTCTGAAAAAAACAATCTGTGAGGTGAATAGAGAGCCTACATCTTAGAAGCAATTTTTATCCCTCACATATCAGATAGAGCACTAATCTCTAGGGTATATAAAAAACTCAAAAAACCAAACACCAAAAAATACAAAGAACCCAATCAATAAATGAATGGGCCAAGGACCTGAACAGACACTTCTCAGAAGATGATATATAACCAATCAACAAATATATGAAAAAATGTTCAGCATTGCTGGCAATTAGAGAAATGCAAATCAAAACTACTCTATGATTTCATCTCACTCCAGTCACAATGGCAGCCATTATGCATGCAAACAATAAATGTTGACAAGGATGTGGGGAAAAAAGGTGCACTCATACACTGCTGGTGGGACTGGAAATTGGTGCAGCCAATATGGAAAGCAGTATGGAGATTCCTTGAAAAGCTGAGAATGAAGCCACCATTTGACTCAGTTATCCCTCTTCTTGGTCTATACCCAAAGGACTTAAAAAACAGCATACTACAGGGATGCTGTAGTATGTTTATAGCAGCACAATTCACAATAGCTAAACTGGGGAGCCAACCTATATCTCCTTCAGTAGATGAATGGATTAAAAGAAATGTGGCATGTAATCACAATGGAATTTTATTCAGGAATAAAAGAGAATAAAATCATGGCTTTTTCAGGTAAATGGATGGCATTGGAAAAGATAATGCTAAGTGAAGTTAGGCAATTTCAAAAAAACAAAAGCCAAGTGTTTTCTTTGATATAAGAAGCCTGATTCATAGTGGGGTAGGGACGGCGAGCATGGGAGGAATAAACCAAATCAGGATGGGGTTAGAAATGATGGTGGAGTGTGATGGTCATCATTATGCAAAGTACATGTATGAAGACATGAATGGTGTGAGTATATTTTGTATACAACCAGAGATATGAAAAATTGTGCTCTGTGTCATATGAATTATAGTGCATTCCACTGTCATATGTAAATAAAAAATTAATTAAAAAATGTTCCTATTTGTTTGAAAGGATACAAAAATAAACTGCTTATTTAAAAAGTAATTTCAAACACAATTTCTATTAGAATAATTAAGTTCAAAAAGGAAATATAGCCAAGTTCAGTGGCACATGTCTATAATCCCAGCTACCCATGGGACTGAAGGAGGAGGATTCCAAGTGCAAGGTCAGCCTTAGCAATTTAGCAAGACCTTTAGCAACTTAGCAAGAGTTTGTCCAAAAAGAAAAAAAAAATCTGGGTCTTTCACTCAGTAGTAAATTATCCTTTGGTTCAAAGCCCAGTACAAAAAAAAAAAAAGAAAGAAAGAGATAATAAAAATTAACAATACCAGGTCTCACTAGGGATGTGAAAAATCTAACTCTCATACATGGTATAACACTTTGAAAAACATTTTGGTAATTTATTTGAAAGTTAAGCCTATGCCTATTGTATGATGTAGGTACTCATTCTGAAATATTCACTCTAAAGAAAAGAAAATGCACATTCTCCTAAAGACTTACACACATGATGACCCTAATTGCTTCAAATTGTTAACAACCAAAATATCCATCAACAGATGAAGGGATAAACCATGAAAGTTTTGTAAAACAAAATACTACTTGTTTATTATATGAAAAAAAAACTAATAATTCACCAAAATTGCTGAATTACTATGTCATTACACAGTTAAAAGAAACTCAAAACCAAATACATTACTATTACACTATTCCATTTATAAAAATTCAAAAATGTGGATGTTACTCGATAATGACAGAAAACACACAATTGGTTGATCTTATTGTGGGGTAGAATAAAACATGGTAAAAACCTTAAAACATTTGGGAATAGCTGGGCAGAATGACCCAAGTCTGTAATTCCAATAACTCCAGAAATTGAGGCAGGAGAATTTCAAGTTCAAGGTCAGCCTCAGCAACTTAATGAGATACTCCATCAAACTCAAATAGGAAAGATCGGAGATGTAGCTCAGTGGTAAAACACCCTTCGGTTCCATACCCAATTTAAAAGAAAAAATAAAACAAAAAAAGAAAGGAAAAGAAAAAAAAAGAAAACCACTATCTTGATTATCATGGTAGCTTCAGAAGTATAAAAATCCCTCAAAATTTATTTAATTTGCAATTTAAATATATGCATAATTATACATCAAAAAGATACAAAACCCCACTTCTTCCCATTTTTTGTTTTATAAAAGATTATAACCAAACTTAAAAATAATGGATATAATATGATATTATAATATGATGTAATATCATATTATATACATTATAATCTAGCAATCTATATATATATTTAACACTATTTCTTATTTTCTAAAGAGACCATATGGAAGATGAAGTAAAATCACGTACTTTATATTTCTAATGGTTTCTTAAATAGTGTAGAGCATTCTCCATTCAATCACAGTTTAAGGCAACTTTAAACTAAATGTTTTAGTACCTATCCAGATAATAGTGCAGTAAAATTTTATATAGGGAAATAAAATGCAAATCCATTTCAAACAATGACCATTGTGAAATGCTTAATTACTTTTTGATACACATATATCATTGTCCATTTGTTCTTAACTTCTTTGTAATGTGTTTGGAACTATCACTGTAGCATATCTTTAGCATCAATGCCACAGAAAGTGACATTATATTATAGAAAAATCATTGGGCTTTCTCAGGCTCTAACTGCATTTGGCAAGCCATAAAATGAAAACACCTTATGTAGCATAATAACGCTGGCCTAGTTAGAGAGTGGCTCTAAAAGGAGATCCCTCTTACCTTTATTTACTTATTTACTGAATTGAATTTTTCTTCAGATTTCATGGTGACTCTATTTAAACTTCTAAATATCAGGTTCTGTTCTGCTCTCAGTTACACTGACTATAATACCCCATTTCCTCTCATGTCAACTAGCTCTTTTTCACTCTTGGAAAAAGTCAATAATCTGCTGCCACAATATAAAGAATAGGTAACTTCTGCCTGGCTCATTCTATTTTACTTATTAAAATAATTTAAACTCTCTATACAGGATTGAACATATCCAAGACTGTTGGGGAACAATCTGAAGTGACACTTTTACTGTCTACATAAACTATTCAGGTGTAAAATCTTGTAGTAATAATAGGAACAGTGATGAAAATTGCTATAGTTTCGGTGATTTTCTTTTGAGTTAAAATAACACAACAATGACAAACAGCAGTCGTGAATCCTTGGTCTACTTAAAGTACCTTTGCCTCAGTTTTCTAAAATGAAACAGGGTAACAAAATATTGTGAAATGTGTTGATACACATTGCAAATCAGATTGACTTAATACATACACATCACTAATAAGAGAATATTAATGAAAGAAGAGTCAATAGATATCAGCAGACAGTGTTTATGCACTGTGTATATACCCAAATAAAACTTTAGTATAAACTGCAATGATCATGTCTATTTTGATATTGGATGAATTACACGTACTATTGCTCAAACTTTGAATCATGAGGTTTTTTTCCCACTAAGCTGTCTTTACCATTATCAATAAAAATGTTTAAAAATTTTGTAGTAAGAATGATGATGGATGTAATAACAAAATGCTGGTGGAAATATAAATTTCTCCTACATGTTATTGGAGCACCATTGAATTTTGTAACAAAATGGCATGTGTATTCAGGTGTAAGCATGTGTGTGCATGCATCTGGATGTGTGCAAGTAAATAGACCGGGAGTTCTACAGATATTAACATTAAGAAAAAAAATCATGCTTATAATAGTGAGAAACTAGAAGTATTAACATTTAAGATTATTTAGATATAACATGAACATTTCTTTGATGAAAGTATTCTTTAGTATGTTTTACAACTATATTTTACATACAGTTGTTATTTAGTAATAAATCTAAATAGATAATTTAAAAGATAAACAAAAACATTTTATTTGTCTAATTCTACTCCAAATACCAATGTAAAACTCTGATTCCATATCTGCAGTAAAAACAAAGACCCTGGCAGAGTTGATCCAACAGGGAAAAGCAGACAATTATACCACACCTGGGGAATATGTGTATGCAGTTTTCATAGGTTATCTGGTTCATAAGTACTGTAAGATTGAGACAATGAATGAAAATGATAATATTTATTTTGTTTATCTATTCCCCTTCCACAAAGAAAGACAAAGCCACAATTTAGGTAGCTATATAAAATTCAGGTTTAAATATTTTAAATGAGAGAATACCTGACTTCTTTCAGGGCAGATATTGATTCTCTCACAAATGGCTTCAAATGCCCTTAGCAGATGCATCAACATAAATGTTCAAGCCCCAAAGCCTTATGGTGGACAAGTATAATATCACATTCTCATTTTGCTTCCATCTCCATCCATCAAAAATTGGGAAAAAAGTCAAAAAAATTGGTTCTCATTTCACAGAGAAAGAGTTTAGCTATTTTTTTATGGCAAAGCTTCTATGAAGATACCTCAGCAAAATAAAAATAAAATATTCTGGAGCTGGGAAAAAAAATTCCATGACTTACTGCAATCTTGTGCTTTTTATGGTTGGATCAACACTGTCTGGGTCTTTGTTTGCAGAGATGGAATCAGACATTCATATTGGTCTTTGGAGTAGACTAAGACAAATAAAATGTTTACTTTTGTTTAGTTTTTAATTTATCTATTTAGACTTTTTATTACTAAATTTCAAACAAATGCAAAAAGTAGAGGAAACAGTGTTAATACACAGCTATATGCCAATCACTCAGTTCCATCATTAAGATATTCTTGGCCAATATTGTTTAATGGATATTCTCTCATTCTGTCATGCATCTGTTATAGAGCACTTTGAAGCAGATACTAGATTTTAAAATTAGTCTGCATATGAATTTTTCAGTTTGTTGTATAAGGATCTCTTCCTCTCCCCCCCCTCAAGACATCCACAATATTCTTATCATATGGTGTTTTCTTTTTCATTGGCTTTTTTTTTTTTGTACCAAAGTTTGAAACCAAGGGCATTTAATCACTGAGCCACATCCCCAGCACTTTTTTATATTTCATTTAGAGACAGGTTCTCGCCGAGTTGCTTACGGCTTCACTGAGTTGCTGAGGCCAGCTTTGAACTTGTAATCCTTCTGCCTCAGACTCTGGAGGCCCTGGAATTATAGGCATGCACCACTCTGCCAAGCTATTTTTTGTTGTCTCTAAAGGGACTACCACTAATGGTAATATGTTGAGCATTTCATCCAGCAGAATCTAGTATTTTTCTGCACGTGGTGTGTTTTAATGCTCCAACTAATAAACATAGTGTATATTATTCTACTACAGACTTCAAAAAGAGGTTAACTGAAAAATAATGAACTTGATGTGGGTAATGACTTCACGGATTAAGTTTATTGAAGCAATTATCCATATCTCCCAACATGTCCACTGCTAGTGGTAAAGAACAACATCTAAAGATACATTATTTATTATAAAGCTCAATTGTTGACTGGTCACTCATTTGACCAACCAACCAACGAACAAACAAACAAACAAAAACTCTTCAATAATCTGTAGTTGCTTGATGAAAGAAATGTAAATTTCTTGTGGATAACCAAAAATTTTCTTTGATTTGTCTGTAAAGTGATTTCCTATAATTTAAAAAAATGAAAGTTGATAGTTTTAATTGTTATTAGACTTTAATATTTACCCTCAGTTTTCAATTATGGTTCTGTGCCTGATTTCTTCCCAAACTCCAATATATGTGTGTGTAAGTAAAAGGACATGTTACTATCTGACAGCTACAGCAGTGTTTAATGTAAGTACTGGATACTAAATAGACACTAGTTAAATATTTGCTGAACAAATTGTATAATGCCTTATTGAATAAAGCATTGCCTCTCTGTAAATGGCATATGTTTACCTGCACCATCATTTCACTATTCTATTTTAAAGCAGCACTGAAATATGTTTGGGGAATATGATTTCCAGATGCTACTTCTCTTCTTGGGAATATGAAAACGTATCACAATTCACTGCACCAGAACTATTTTCATTTAGGACAGTTTTCTCAAAGGGACTACAAAGCAAGGACCATTTATCTTTATCATATAGGGCTATTTTTTAATTTAAAGACCAAGAATTAGGTTCATGATTTCTAATGGGAAAAAACAGTGCTGACTTTGAGATGCCTTTTTGGTATATTATATTTTGAAACAACAAACCAACTTGACAATCTTAGTTGGTCTCACTGATTTTGTATTCCATTTAAAAACTGAGTTATCTTTCATTTTATAAAGTTGTCATTTTTAAATCCATTTTAAACTCAGTGCTATGGATATGAAAATATCAGAATCATATATTATTAATAAATATTTCTTGTGAAAATTAATATTTCACAGTTTATATCTTCATTTATAATTAAAGTGCACACTTCATTATATTAATGACAGAGGACAAACATGCTTTCAGTTAGTTGCAAGATGATGGATTATAGTACAGCAGAGTTGCTATACTTTCCTTTTAGTAGCTTTAATTAAGAAAAAAATCAGATAATTAGGGAACTCATTTGTAAGCAAGATAATTTAGAAATAATTTAACACATAAAAATCATTTAAAAGGAACAAAACTATTATAAATAATGTTAAGTAATTCTCATTACTACAGAATTATCAGGGTGCTAACTTTATGTATTCTATCCAATGCTTGTGTTTAATAGGAAGACAGTTCGTCACTTTCCTGGTGAACCTTTTCCAATGCCAAGAACTTGAAAGAAAACTGCCTTTTTTAAATTGAGGTTTGACATATGATGAATATGATGAAATAGATACTTTAATTTAAGACTCTAAGAAGACTGGGTCCTTTCCCTAGAGCTGATCACATGGGATTGGACCTCAGGTTCAGACTTTTTAAAAATAAAGGAAAATAGGAAAGTTAAAAGTAACAGGTGTTCAAGATACTGATATTTCAGGGCATAAATACTAAATGTCAAGCCAGTCTACCATTTGTAGCAAGTATAGATGACTGAGCGATATAAATGAGACCAAAGCTGGGTGAAGTTAAATGTCTCTGAATTGCCCTATGAGGAGCAGTTGTTTAATCAAGAAAACACAGGCTTTTAATAACCAGTAGGAATACATTATATTTCTTTCTTTCTGTTTTTGATACCAGATGAATATTCCTAAGTGTAATCTTGCTGGTATCATTCTTGGATGAAGCAAGTCTAAAAGTGTGATGTGTCAAGCCCAGGAACAGGGCTGTACATTGAGATTTGTAATCCAAATTATGACTCAGTAAATCCAACAGGATGACTTTTTCTTAGTGGATTTATTTACTAGAACTCTCAACTATTGCTGATGTGTAAGCCAATGAAATTCACAACATGCCTACACAAGGAAAGGGGGGTGTTCTTATAGTAGGAAATTTATTTGAATCTATTTAGAGTTCAGCAGCAGAAAATTGATCCACTCATACAATATTTGCAAAGGCTCCTCATTACCCCAAGATTATAAGAAAACAGATTAAATCAGAAGAAGACAGACCCTCCAGTTAATGTGTCAGGGGCAGTATTGTGGAGCATGCATGAAAACTAGCCTGAAAAATCACAATTCTAGGAATAAAGGACAAGTTCTCAAAGAGAAGATCTCAGTCAGGTGTGGTGTTTTCTCGGCAACTGAACCACAAAGACCTTCATTCCTATGAGAAGGGCATTCCAGAAGAAAACAGTCATTATTAGGGCATATGACACTGTCCAGGAGAGAAGCAGGTAAGAAATAATTAGGGACATAGGACCCTACTAACAGTTGCTTCTTAATTGGGCCTCAATCCTCAGTCTTTATTAGGGCATATGACACTGTCTGTCCAGGAGAGAAGCAGGTAAGAAATAATTAGGGACATAGGGATCCTACTAACAGTTGCTTCTTAACTGGGCGTCTATCCTTGTACACCAAGAGGTTTTCCAAAGATTGCTAGGGAGACTATCCTAAACTAACATGGGTAATTTTTCTTGAATCAATAATGTTAGTAGGTGACCCACACAACGTTAAAATCCAACAGTCACACAGTCTTCTTTTAAATTTGAGACTTTTCAGTATTCTGATTTCTCAACATGTTCATTTTATACAGTTATATTCTTTGCAAAGAAATTTTTAGTATGCTATTTTCTTCAAGAAGGGAGACACTGTATAAGTAAGCAAAATCACATTAATATGTCCATTTTAAAGATGAAGAAAATTTAGGCAGGCTAAAATAAATGGTTATGTTATGAAATTACATAAATTAATTTACAACCTGCATAAGATGAATTAGAAAATGACTTTAAAACCAATAGTTCAAAATTTATGGCTTCTGACATCTCACTTCCCTGTGTTTACTTGACATGAAGTTTAGAGCACATTTTCTTAAAAAATATTTCAAGCAAATATCTTAGATTTTGAGACAAGAAGACAAAACTAAATATTATGCACATATGTATGGAATCATCTAAAATATAATCATTTCCAAACATAATAATATCTTTCTTTGTGTGAGTCATACAAATACATGCAGAAGGTCAGATCTAAACCATGAGCTGTAATTTGATAACCCTTGAGTAGCAAATGCTGAATTAGAACTTAGTGTATATCTTTTATTCAATTAACTTCTAAATTTTTAAAAAAGAAACTCAAATAAGTCTTGATTTACACATAAGAAATTATGTGTAATGGCAGAATTTATAAAATTTTGTATCCACCAATGCATATATGTGTGTGTGTGATATGTCTTATATATAACATATAGATATGTGATATATATATATATACATATATATATATATATATATATATTTAGAGAGAGACAGAGAGAGAGAGAGAGACAGAGAGAGAGAGAGAGAGAGAGAGAGAGAGAGAGAGAGAGATACATAATCATTCTCACACACACACAAAAATGTTGACTGGAGATAAAATACATATGTCAGCACTTTTTCTCCAAAGTAACAATTGTGGATTGACATAATGCCATAATATGTCTTGTAGCATTTCCACAACAAAGCAATGGCTTCAGGTATGTGAAATTATGGTTGCTTACTCAATCTGTGATGTTTCCTGATAATGTTTTATGAGATTTTAGTTTATACATATGTTTAGAATGATGTATAAAATAACTCCATAATTATAGACATTAAAACATTATTCCCCTCCTCAGGAAACAAGTAAACTTTGGGAAAATATTTTTTACTCAAATATAAATTAATAGGAAACCTGTCACTTTGTCTTCCCTGTTTTACAGGCTTTTATAATTTCCATGAATAAAGGACAAATTGAAGGCAATGACAGCAGTTGTTGGTAATACAAATGAAATGTCAATTAGCAATCACTAAAATTATTATGGCTCTGCCATAAGCTTTTCATATTTTTCATCTCTGGGTTTAAGAAATAGAGCTTTTTTAAAAGAAAAGTTATTTGAACATTTTTGAGGATAAATAACTTTTTATTTTTATTTTTATTTGTACTCTTAGAAATTGCCTAGAGAAAATGAAGTGTCTAATTGTCATGCTCTGGTATGATTTATGAATTGGAGTACAGTGAAGCCCTTAAGGAAGACTTGAAATTAGGGTGTACATAAAATATATAAAATTCACTATCAGAATGAAGCAAATCACAAACTTTTGCCAATTTCAAGTGCCTTCCTATATCAGAGTGTGTTCTAAGTCAATCTCCGTATGGCAAATATAGAATGTTTGTCAACTTTTCCTTACTATAATTAAATATCTGATAATAAATAAATAAGTAAATGTCTTAGAGAAGGAAACATTATTTTATGTCATAGTTTCAGTGATTTCAGTCCATAATCACTTGGAATATTGCTATAGCCTGAAGGTGAGGCAGAATATCATGGCTAAGATGATGTGGCAGAACAAAGAAGTTCACCTCATGGTGACCAAGAAGCAGACAGACACCAAAGAAGGGACAAGGGACAAGATATATTCTTCCATGGCATGCCTCCAATGAGTCACTTGCTCCATCTAGATTTCATCTTTTCCAGTTTTCAGACTTCCAAATAATGCCATCAAACTACTCATTTATCAGTGCCTTAATCTATTGATGAGGCCAGATTTGATCTCTTGATCCATTTACTCCCCAGAAGCTCCTTCTCTGAACATTGCTACACTGGGGACAGAGCCTTCAATGAGAGACATTCCAGTTCCAAACCACACCACAGCATTGAAGAGAAAAAAAAAATTCAAGACTGTGATAAATTGCTTTTCACCTGGAAACATTTTACTAACCCCAAACCAGTTCTGATTAATTACAGGGTCATAAGGAACTTATTGCAATGTTAAAGTTTTAGAATACGTAGAGATTTCGTATTTGTGCTACTGATTACTACCTATTTTTCATCTAGTGAAGCATATGAGCAAATGACTATTCCTGACTGTGCTAGTTGGGTCTTCATCTAGGCCATCAGGGAGTTGCACACCATTTCCTGGTGCATATGACAGTTTAATATATTAATTAATTGAGAAACATCATTGGAAAAGGCAAAAAGTAGTTTTGATAGGGTGTGATACAATGATGCATTACCAAGACAGAAAAATGTTTGTTGTTTAAAAGTATTCATAGCATTTTATTCTTATGAAAACTTGGCTAGGATAAAGTCCCCAGCCATGTAATTAAACATCAGTCTAGGTGTTGTTGTGAAAGATGTGATTTAATACATTACTAGTTGATTTAAGTACATAGGTTGTTCTAGAAAATGTGAATTGGCTTAACACAATCTGTTGTAAGTCTTAAAGAGTAAAACTGAGAGTTTACTAAAAACAGAGAGATTCTTCTATGGATAGCAGAGTTAGCAGAGCTGCAGCTTATTCTTTCTCAGGCCTATGCTGCAAATGATGGACTTGCCTGGCCAGCCCCTTCTCTTCCTTAAGCCAATTCCCAAAGAGATATAAATCTCTTCATATATATTTCAGTTAGTTTTTCTTTTCCTCTAATATAGACCCACCTGATTCTCCAAGCCTTTCATTTGATTAAAGATTCAAAAACTTCCTGTAAAATCCCCTAAGGAAAGTGAATGATTCATAATATTATCAACAAATACATAATGGATGGCCAACAACAACAAAAACAATAGAAATACAACTGTAGAAGCAAAAAATAAACACATGGGGATCCAGAGTCAAACATGAAACAGAATAGGGAAGAGCAGCCTCAAATGTAGAATGCTGATTAGCTTCAGTTTAATTTTTATTATGTGTCAAATTATGCAATGTAGATTAATATAGATTAATCAGATTAATCAGAGCTAAGAAAAATGTGGATAATATAGAAAGGTTTTCCAATTGCCCTACACTGTATTTTAAAGGAACTAGATAGATGTGGAGTGCTGTTGTCCAGTCTAGACCTTCTCTAATTTTCCCTGATTCCAATTTCTTGAATGGTCTACTGTAATGGAAGAAGCAAAATATATGTAACTATGTGGGGCAGTCATCTGTATTCTGAGAGAGCCAATGGTTAAAAAATTAGATGAATCAGTTCATATAGATGAATGAGGTCCCACATAAACTGCCTTTTCAAATTAGAAACACAACAATGGTTGAATTCTGCACATGTAGAAAATTATTTGGTCAACGAATGATTTTGTTTGATTTTCAAGGCTTTCTCCAATACACTTTAAGGTTGATTAATTTTCAAATTATTCAAAGTGGGAACTTTAAAGAGCAGCTACTTCTGAAACCTCAGCTAGTGTAATTTAGAGCCTTTGAGAACATTCCCTTGAGTGAGAAGCAGGCCATCTCAGTGCAGGAACACTTTTATACAATTATTTGTAATATATTCTCTTTATTATGTTCAAAACACTGGAAACTTCAAAGATACAGAGAAAAAAATGCTGTGGGAACTTGATGAATCTTTAGCTCCCTGATTACCCATAGTCTCTTCCCATCCTTAACAAGTGGCCACAATGGCCCTGTTAGTCCCCATTCTCAGAGAAATGAAAACCATGATTGTCATTGGACAACACTGTAATTCCTTCACATATCACCCTTGATTATTCCTTGGTAAAGTGAACCATTCTGGATCATATTGTTTCAGGATGGAATTCAAGGTCATCACTATTCTATATCTGCCACATTTTTCAGGTAGTGTAAAATTATTTGCTATTCAATAACAGCAAACGTGGGACAAGTGATTTCACTTTCAAAACCTCAGTTTTAACATTTGTGAAATATGATATGGCAGTGTCTATATTTTGAATATTTATAAAGATAAAATGAATGTATTTCAAAAAAAAATTTAGTGGCTGAGGACATGGCTAAGTGGCATAGAGCTTCCCTAGCATGTGGGAGGCCCTGGTTCAATCACCATGACTACGAAAGATAAATAATAAGAGTTTAGGGAAGTGCTATTAAATCATAATTAATTAACTTACACCAGCTTACTACTTTAATGGTGAGTTGGCCCCAAGGACCTATGTATGTAGAGAATCTCAATCTTGCTGGTGTGCAAGTAGTTAGTACTCTAACCTAAGAAGATAGCTCTGCAGATAAGCAACAGAGGCCTTAGCCAATATCTACATCCAAACCACTGCAGGTTAACAAGCTATACTTAAATAAGGCAATGCCAATAATTTTTTATCTTTCTGATTATAAAAGGAGCTAATTCCATTATAAGATAAGCATCTTGAATGATGTATTGTCAGAAATGTTGCTGGGTGCTAGAGACTTTTCCTTGTGCAAATAATCTTCAAATAAGTTTTTTCCAAAAAATAATATTGTGAGCACTTCTTACTAATGGTACCTGCTACTATTATTCATACTAATACAACTTTAATAATTCATAGTCATGAAGTAATAGATGCAAGTATAAAAGTATCTGAAAAATTTGGTCAAAGGTCATTAAATATGTTCTTCTTCTACCAATTTATGTAATGATGAAATGAAGTTTTGAAAAATGTTAAAGTTGCTAATTAAATTTTTAATATTGGTCAAAAAGTATTTTCTATGAAAAATTATAATTCTGTGTATAATGTTTTTCAGTTTTGTTAAAAATGAATTAATATGTAAATAAGTCAATAAATAAGTGTACTCAATTTTTTTTAAAAAAGAATAAATCATTTTCACTTTTTTTAGTGGAAAAAATAAACACAGCTCATGTATATATTTTTATCATGTGTTTGAGGAATTCTATTCTACTCTCATTAATGAAAGCATAAGCATGATTCTAATTAGCCTGACTGTGCCCTGGAAATGCATAAATCCCTTCATCAGAAATGAGAAATGAAGTCTGATCACCACCTTAAAATGCCAAATTTATTATATTCTTAGAAAAAAATATTTTTTCTTCTAATTAAAGCTACAACTTCTATAATAAAAATAATCTAATGAACAATATAATAAGATAATCAAGAAATGTTTTACTTCATTATATAAAATCTTATTTCAGTAGATACATTAAAAGGATAATTTTATATTTCCTTAGAAGTTACAATTTAAGTTTTCCAAAATTAAAATATGGTAATAATGGGGCTAGGGATGTGGCTCAAGTGGTAGCGTGCTTGCCTGGTATGCTAGGGGTGCTGGGTTGGATCCTCAGCACCCACCACATAAAAATAAAACAAAGATGTTGTGTTCACTGAAAACTAAAAAATAAATATTAAAAAAGTCTCTCTCTCTCTCACTGTCTCTCGCTCTCTTTAAAAAATATGGTAATTATTCAACTTATTAGATAACCTGTGTTCAACTTATTATATCTCCAACCCAAATCATGAGTATTTTGAAGAATTACACAGTATCAAATTCGTAGCATCAATTATTTCAATACCAATACTTATGATTCTGCAGGACTGCAAATTCTCGCTCTTCTTTCGGTGTATTCCACATTAAGATAATGAACTTTTCAGAGTGTGATTGCAATTTGTCTCCCAAACAAAATTAATTTTGGCACCTTCCATTCTTATTCTTTGGACTGGAGATGGATACTTACACCCATTCTATTTTATCATCTTGTTTCATAATTTCTAAGATCAAGCATAGATGCTATTTACTTATTTTTTTTTCATAAACATTGCTATTCATCATGTCTAACATAAGATTTGGCTTTCTTCAGTAGATGCTGAAAGAACCCAAAAGTAAATTTAAATCATGAAAATTATATAAATGTTTTAGAAAGATCAATACCTTAAAATGACAATTATTCAGTTATTTGTTTTGCAATAATGTTCATAGCAACAAAGAAACTCAATGCACTTCAATCCTTTTGTAAGCTTCATTTTATTTATTTATTTATTTATTTATTTATTTATTTATTTATTTATTTATTTATTTATTTATAAGTTGACTCAACATTTCAAGCCCATGTCTGAAATGTGTGTCCTTGTAGTGGTTTTGCCTTCTCTATCACCTGCAGTTTATTCCGGATTCCAGATAACCTTTGTATTGTAGTCTGTCAGTGTTATAAATACTGCCACAGGTTTAATGTCAGGATGCCTGGCCTCTTAGGACTCTCACATATATCCATGCTTATACATTACTTCAAATAATAAAGTAAAAACTTGCAAATTTTTAACCTTAGAAAGAAACATTTTAAAGATTAGTAATAAATTAGTTAAAAGTATTATCTATTTATATGTGGGGGTGGGATTTTGCTTCTCTAAAGGCATATCGGTTTAGAAAATAAAGATAGGACAATTATTTGAAAATTAAAAAACAAGAATACAACAGACACCAGAATGGCAATATGTAAATCAACGGTTGTGCAACTGATGTGATTCTGCAATCTGTATATGGGGTAAAAATGGGAGCTCATATCCCACTTGAATCAAAGTGTGAAATATCAAGAACTATGTAATGTTTTGAACAACCTACAATAAAAATTAATTAAAAAAATACATTTGGGAATAGGAGTCAATGAATTACAAAACCAATAAAAACTATATTTAGATAATGATTCTACTCACATTTTTGGTTAGTTTACAAAATTAATGACTATGTATTAACCTTCAGACTACTTAACAGTTATTATTCTCAGTTTCAGAATTTATTACTTTGATTTCTATTGAGCTCCCTCATGAGCTCCATATTGTGAGTGGGGCTATAATACAGTGTAGCAATAACAATGTAATGTGCAGGGGCTGGGGCTGTGGCTCAGTGGTATAGCACTCACCTAACACGTGCGAGGTTCTGGGTTCGATCCTCAGCACCACATAAAAATAAATAAATAAAATAAATTTATTGTGTTCAACTACAAATAAAAGAAAATATTCAAAAAAAAAAGAAAATTAGAAAACAGTGTTCAAAGCTCAAAAAGCATATGGATTTTTTGGACAAGGACTTGAATTTAAAAAAAAAAGTCTATGTAGACAACACTAGTTCTACATGAATGAATGGTCATGTAGGAGTGCACACACACACACACACACACACACAATGAGGTTAAGTGCTGCTACATTTTTGTCCTTTTGCATGACAAATCCAAGGGAAAAATCATTGAGAGAATAACAGAGGAACCTCATTTTTGGCTACCATTTTGTTGCCATACATTAAACAAAAAAGTTTACTTTTCAATCTCCTTAGTATTGCACAAGAATTAGGGAGATCAGCTTTCTTACACCATCACCACATCTATTAACAAGAATATAGCTTTGTGCAAAACTAGATTTTATTTCCTTATTTTTCAACAAATTGTTACTGCAAAAATGAGAGTTCTGAAATTTTGTAGTATTTTGAATGATCCATGGAAGGAGACTCTCCAAGGCATTTGCTAACTGCCTTTACTTTCTTTTCTTTGTTGTAAGAAATGGATTTAAAGTTTGTTATCTTTACTTCAATTTATGAATAATAAAAATACACAAATAACATGTAGTAAACACATTGAAAAAGTTAGATTAGGGTGTTTTTTTTTTGCTGTTTTTAAATAATGCCATGTGTTTATCACTTCAGTTGCAATGTGGGCAGTATATAGAAAAAAAATATGATTACATTCTGCTAATTCCAATCAAAACAATTTTGTTATACTAGGCAGAAATTTAGATATATGCAGGAACTATTTTATGATAATAGGGAAATTTTAATCATTTGTTTCTCTTTATATTTCATTTTAATGTATATTTATAATTATCAGCATGAAAAATTATCTCAAAATTAACAATAAAAGAGGAAATACCACTCTACAATATTCATTACAGCTGGTAGATTAGGCTGAAAATTTGTAAAGGGAACAAGATCTATTAGCTCAAATTGTACCAACCTCTGTGGGGTGAGACATTATTAAACACAGATTGTAGAGAATTTATGAAGAATAACTATGGTTTTCTTAATTATTTTAATGATTATTTCTTTCTTTTTAATTTAATGGGTATTCAACAAACTGTTCATTAGAGGATTATATGTTTAATATTACTAATGAAATTAAATGAAAAAGATATATAGTACCATTAAAGTACCATCTAAGAAAAATACAACTGCTAAAATAACTCTGCTTAGTAGGTACCAAGAGATACATATGAAAGTCATATTTCATGTGGTAATTCTTTGATTGGAAACTATTAAAATATGAGGCATATTTATCTCTTACTCTTTGTAGAGGCATAAACTCAAAGTTTTGTCTTTTTACACTTTGTGAGATATTTTAAGCAACTCCTAAACAAACAAAATAAAAAAATTTCAAAAGCTTTAAAAACTTTGCCTTATACAAGTATAAAAACAAAACTCTTGCTTTATCTACTCAATTGCACTGACAAAAATCAACAATCATAAATGGATTAGCTATCTATATATAAATAATTGCTAAATTGAATGAATTCAGGGGGGCATAAATTTACATTGCACATAAAGAAACATGAATGCTCATTAGAGAAAGATTAGCATAAATAAAAATGTAACTATTTCAGAAGGCATTTTTATAGATTCCCTAAACTATTAACAAAACACTATGTTTTTTATTTTATCCCTTTACATTTAACACAATAATCTGTGTTAGTGATTTACATTCTTAATGATCACAGATACATCCTAAGTTCATTGCATTTTATATCTAAGGTACTGTGAAATAACTTGTTGTGAACAATGATTTTATTTTCTATTTTCAATTTTGAAAGAATATAAAAATTTATAAGTTTTATTTTAATTTCGTAAAAATGTATGCAGCAATAATATTTTTAAAATTACCTTGAAATATTTTTGGACTTCTTTGAAATGCAACTTGAGTTATAAAATTATGATTTTGTATTGTAAATTATTTCACAGAAATAACAGGGAAAATTTAAAACTTAGAATTCTAAACATTCTAAAAATTTAAATGATATAAACTATACAGTGAATGAAATATAAATGCTCTAATTTCTATTAATAATTGCCTAATTAGCTGAGAACCACTGCAGCTATCAGAGACCTTTGGGAGTACATCAACAGTGCCAAACCATGGTTATTGAGAAAACATTAACAATTTTTTAACAGCTGATTATTCAGACAGTTTAATGAAATTGTTCTGAAGTGCTTTTACATTGGAACATTGTGCTAGAAATTTTTATTTTAATTTTTAGATGATCCAAACAGTATAAAAAGAAAATACTTTAACTTCTTAAAGGAGAAGAAAGCTGTATGTATGATCTCCCCACCTCCCCACTCTCATGACTAACAATTATGTTGTTACTTCAATATATACTTACTGAAATTTGTGATATAAGAAATACCAAGTTCATTCTTTTGGGGGCTATTTTATATGAGACATAGGGACCTCAGGGCATGGCTAAAAGGAAAATTCACTCCTGTCAAGTCACGAATGTTTCAAGCAAACCCAGACTTCTTAGCTTCTACTTTGTCCAGTAAACTGGAAGCATCCTCTCAAGCCTACAGTTTACTTATAAAAATGTCATTGGTAAGTCAATGTTACTGCTTTTTTACTGTTTGATATAAAAATAAAACAATATTAATGTGAGTGATCAAACACCAAATGTCATTTCTTCAGGGTCAGAATCGTGTTTTATAGAGACTCTCCAAAGGTACAGTATTTTTTGAACAAGAGGAACAGCAACATTTTATTAGTGTCATGGCTATATTTTTGATAGTGAATGATATAAAGTTGGAAATGAAAAACTAGAGAAGGCCTATAAATTCCAAGACAACACACAAAAATGTGACTCATATTTTACAGAAGTTTAGTTGAAACTCAATGGGTTGACACTATTCAGTCTCATAATCATAGCAAGCAAATTTTGACATGCACCCCAAGTGATCAGATTCCTTCCACTGAAATAATTGTCAATCCATAATTCCAACATTCTCATTATGTTTTTTGTTTGTTGGTTGGTTAGTTTGTTTTTGTTTTTTGATAGCAGAGATTATATCCGGGGTGCTTAACCACTAAAACCACATCCCCAGACTTCCCCCCACCATTTTTTTTAAATTTTATGAGACCTTGTCTCACTGAGTTGTGAGGCTGGCTTTGAACTCAAGATCCTGCTGCCTCATCCTGCTAAGCCCCTAGGATTACAGGTATATGCCAAATATGCTGGGCACATTCTCATTTATTTATAAATGTAGATGATTGTGTCTATACTTTAAAAATATAATGTGGAATATTGAAAGTGAAGAAAGAAAAAAAATTATGACAATGGTCTGTTTCTTTCCTTCATAAAAAAACATATCTTATAGTTTATTAAATTTATTTGACTATAAAAGTCTTAACTATCACTTTTAGTATATTTAATTACCTTAATTGATACAATGTAGTAAACATAAAATGAGACAACAATAGAAGAAAACATTATGTATACAAATGAAGCTATATTTATAGTGTCTTAGATTCTTCTTCTTCTTCTTCTTCTTCTTCTTCTTCTTCTTCTTCTTCTTCTTCTTCTTCTTCTTCTTTTTTTTGTACTTGGAATTGAATCCATGGCCTGTACAGCTAGGCAAGTGACCTACCATGGAGCTACGTCCCTGTACCTGAGACCTGTCCATGTGTCAATGTATTTATCTTTATACCTTTTTTTTCTTTTACTTCTCTAAGAAAAACAATAAACTCGGGTGCCATAAAACACATAGACAAAAATGGAAAATAATAAAAATATAAGTAATGACTTAAAATATAGTATCTTCTACTTTTGAAAGACAAAATGTTATTTTTATTATAAAGGTGTGTACATGCAAACCTATAAAACACATCAATAACCACTCCTGCAAAACAATAAAAACCTGAGATGTACCCAAATAATATAGCATGAAGAAGGAGACACATTCAGAATGACTTAAAAGCATATGAAATAATTTTTGATCATTCTATAGAAATAATATATTATTATTTTTACATAACTAAATTTTAGATCATCATCTTGTATATATATATATGTATATATATATATATATATATATATATGTTTATATATTTAATGTATATGCTAAAACTTAAAGTTTCTTTTGAAAATCTTTGTGGAGTAACAAATTTATGTATATTATTTATGTGTAATGTATGCATAAATTTAAATAGCATATATAAACTATTTAAATATGTATCTATACAATACAGAATGTCATGTGATAATTAGTATATGAGGTTAAACAAGAACAGATTGGCATCTTCAATTAAAATAACAAATTATCATATATATATGTATATAATATTGCTTCAAGTATTATAAATATTTGTCCCTTAGTAAACAATAAATGTATTTTTAAAAATTAGAATCAGTAAATGATATCAGGTCTGTAGAATGAATTGGAGCAATATAAAAGAAAAAAAATAAACTAAACAAAAAGGTATGGTACACATTAATTTTGAAGACATTTTAAAAAATAACAATAATCTGATTTTTCAAATTTTTCTCCAAAATTGTTTCCCATTTTGACTTCAGGTTGTATTTTAGTCTGAAGTTTTGTGACCCTGAAATTTCATATGTTGAATTCTTAACCCTGAAGGTGATGATATTTAGGTGTGGGGACTGGGATTAGTTTTGTTCTAAAAGATGACCCAGAGAACTGCCACCACTTTCCACCTCAGAAGATTGCAGTGAGAAACTGAAATGTGGTTTGGTCCATCTATACTACAAGTACTATGACTTGTTTATAAGTAGCAGTGCAGGTAATTCTGGAGACAGCAAAAATTTCCTCCCATGTTATTGCTATTATTATTTCCAAATGATTGACCTTCTTTTCTCACTGCCATGTTTCATACATTTACCTCTAATTGAACTAAACATAACAGAAAATGAATGCACAAAGCCAGCATCCTTCTCAGCTGCTTCTGAGATATGAGCCCTCAGCAGATATTGAAGTGCCTTAACTGATCTTGCCAGCCTCTATAACATATATAAAGATATGTGCTGTTATATACTATGCATTTGATGGTATTTTTGTTACAGCATCTTGAATTAAGATGGTTTTTCCCTTTGAAAACTGAATATGAAACAGTTTATAACATATGATATTGATGAGGTATCTATAAATGTTAAAGAAAAGATGATGAAGATTGTATATTGAGCAGGCCATATTGTACTCATATTGTGAGAAGTTATAATCACAAGATAAACGGAAGCCATGGTTACAATACAGAAAATCTTAACTGGATTCTAATACACTCTTCTTTATGTGGTGGCAAATGGCCTATTACATTGCTCTTCTTAATTCTTGTACTTGTAAGTGTAGGTAAACCGTAGACAGCAAAAATTACCTACAAGTTATTGCTAATATGATTTCCAAGCGATTGACCTTCTCTTTTCACTGGCATGCTTTGTATATTTGAATCTAATTGAACTAAACATAACAGAAAATTCAGGCACAGAGCCAGCATCCTCTTTGATTGACCCTGTTCTGAATGCCAAATCCTGAAGGAGCTTCAAGAGCAGACCAACTTCTCTTGGCAATGTATAAAATACATCCTGCTCCTAAAGCAACACAAAAAAACCATAAACCTGCTACAGCTGGGAAGAATTTCTCTGAGATTACATGTGTTTAACAGTAGGCAAACCTTATAATTTGTCGTGTGTATGGCTTTTCCTCATGAAATATGTACAAAACACTGAGTTTTTCAGGTAGAAGCAGCTGGGGTACTTGTAAAACAATCTATCTTTTTTCAAGGCTTGAAATGATAATAATTGAAGTGGATAATAAACAATCTTGGGTATCTTATAGAGCATTCAAACAATTCTAAGTGTCAACAGATTATGGGAAGATTATGAGAAGGGAAATAGCAGCACTGGGAAGGTTTTTCCTTGCTATAGGAAGACTTTTGCAAATTTAAAAGAGTCAAAATGGCCACAATGAGGCCACGTTTGCCAGGAGAAATCCAGGAACTAAAAATTGAATCCAGAATTTTAATAAATACAATAAGAAGAGCCTTATTGCATATATTTTCACTCAGTCACACATTTAGGGTTAACTTTGAGATGAGTGGTAGAGTTTTGAATAAGCACCAAAAACTTTGTAACCTTAGATATCAGATATTGTTAAATCTTTAAGGTTCTAAAGAAGTCACAAAAACGTTCCTTCTCAAAATGATTACATCTTACATTTGGATGGTAGGGAAAGACAATTATTTTCCCAAGGATTATATTCAGAAAATGTTATTCAGGGAAAGAGTAAACAACATGAAAGAATGCCTGACCACAAATATAGTGATTTTGTATGAAATAGTTCGTCCTTAAGAAAGATTTACATTAATTACATTAAAAAATGATTAAAATTGTTGGCTTCTCCTTAGGCTGATGACAGCATAGTCCATAGATGCACCCCCATATTTATAGAAAAAAATAGAAATGACTTTGTTCTACAGCTAACCCTCTATCATTCTTTTTTAGTGGTCAATGGACTTCTATTTTATTTATTTATATGTAGTGCTAGAATTAAACTCAGAGCCTCCCACATGCTAGGCAAGTGTTCTACCACTCAGCCACAAACCCAGCCCTTAACCTCTATCTTTGTAGCATTGATTCTTTCCCCTAAAAATTCCAAGGGAATTTCCTCATAGCATAGTCAACAAGAATCAGGCACAGCCAATCTAAAATATGTTACTCTTTAGGAAATAGGATTATTAAATAAATTTATTGTAGAGATATGTATTGATAAGCATCCACTGAGGCACAAAGCACTGTCAAGAATATTGAGCAACTGAACTTCTATGAAAGGAAGGGCAAGAAGAAAGGAATCAATGTTAAATAGGACCCCTCTCAAATCTGTCACTCTAAGACTCAATGTTAAACTATATTAAAATTCAAATCATGATTACAATATCCACTGCCTCTTAAGAGAAGGAAGAGATTCACATTCTATATGTTATAGTCCTATTTGTTGTAGGAAATTGTAATTTAATACTACTGATTGAATTAAATTGTAACAGAAACTTATTTCAGGTGGAATGTTGACTTGCCAAAGTAGTTATAATCACAAGATAAACTGAAAATACTGCATAAGGTTTTGAAGCAATCCAAGTCTACCCACTGATGAGTTAGGAGGTAACAAATATACTGAGTAGTGCAGCAGAAAAAATACATTTTTTTCTTTTTTTTTTTCATTTTCCTTCAACCTTAACTAGAATTTTAAATTTTATTTAAACTAGTATAATTCCAGTCCCTCCTACAATGTTTGCAATAGCATTAGCAGAATATTTCTCAATACCTTTTATTGCAGTCTCTATATTTTATTCCTTAGTGTAAGTTTCTGTAGCTTCTGTTCTAAAGGGTGACAAGATATTGTAGATACAGTTTATTAAAATATTGATGATGGATTAAAGCAATTTGTTTTCCACAAAAGCCACACGATATTACTATGCTAATTAGTTTTAAAAATAAAAATCGTGCTTTTGAAGTATATGTAATTCTTATACTTTCTCTACTAGGTTATAGATTGTTAGGGTCTGTAAACAAGTCAGGATGGCTCCTGGCAAATGTTAGAGTCTGTAAACAAGTCTGGATGGTGCCTGGCATTTTGCCAGAGGGAGTGGTTTGTGAAGTAACGCCAGCAAGCCATTAAGTGTGGAGATTCCTTATTGGTTGACTGCTGTATCTATTTTATGTTAATTAACATAAGCTGTGTGGAATGTATAAATACCGCTCCTGTCCTACAATAAATGGCTCCCACTCCTGCTGTATCTATGTACATAAGTTGCTCGTCACCCCCCAGTTATTTTTCTGCATCCGGACTGCGGCAATAGATAGTGCTGTACAACAAAGAAATCTGTTTGGAACAGTATAGACTTGCTTGGTCTTGTTCTGTATTGGAGTGAAGACAAGATCTTCTATCAAAACAAATGGCTCCAGTGGCTCGGGAACCTGAGGTAGGGATCTCAAGTTCAAAGGCAGCCACAGCAACTTAGAGAAATCCTGTCTCAAAATAAAACATAAAAACGGTGATAGGGTTGTGGCTTGGTGGTTAAGGGTTTCTGGGTTAAATCACTAGTACCAAAAAAAAAAAGCAGAGGGGCAAAGGCTCCAGAATACTGGTCATTGTGGCTATACGAAGGTTAATTTAAATATTTTGGTAATGTCTATAAATGTACACTGTAAACTGAATTAATTATAATAAAATATACTGTTTAATTATTGTAAAAATAATTTTTAAAAAACTGTGTAATTTCTTGAAATTGTATCTGGAATATTCATATTATTTTCCTGGTCATTATAAATTTTCATAATTTTTAATTCATCTATTGAAAGATTGAACAATATTTAGCACTGTCATTGATGGGGACAGGAATATAATAATATCTTCACCAACATTTTTCTAACTACTTTTTAACAACATTATTTTTTAAAATAAGCTATAAAGATAATAACACTGATATGCACTCTATGTTTTATTTATATCCATTTTAGGGTCCTATTCCTAATTAGAAAATGAAGAATTTCCTGTACTTGCAATAAATACTAGTCAATCAGTAAGAATGTTTTAAAAAGCATATAGTAGGTGTTCAAATATAAAATGTCATGAAATTATTCAAACACATATAAAGATACATACATGAAATTGGATTTTTAAACCAATGTATTGACATATTTATGAATAGATTGTTATAGATATGCTTGCATTTTAATTCATTTTAAAATGCCACTTTAATTTGAGATCATTATATTAAATCACAACTCTCTGCAGGCATTTTAGCATGAAGTAGAACCAATAAAGCTCAGAAACTTAACTTTCAAATCATTGAATTTAACACAGCTATGCCAAAAATAATAGAAAATTATGGGCATATTGTAATTTTTATCCCTCAATCCATTCTTCCTTAATGTGTATTATAATATTAGGAAGAGAAGCAATGTGAACCTTGTGTCTTGACTCCTTCTCCAGCTTTCCTAGTGGAAGATTGGGCACACTGGAGGTGTTTGGACAGGGCAAGGCACCAGGGGTCTCTTCCTTACTCTGGTTCCACCAATTCAGTGCACCCCAAACAGTGACAGGTCGTTCTAGTCTGCATCTCTTACTGTCTTCATCAGATCCAGTCTTGCCACTCTATCCAGTCCCCTCAAAGATCCCAGCTGCCTTCAGGCCACCTTGCTTCCATCCACAGATGCTGACCTATAACTCTGCAGAGTGTCTCATGTGAGATGAGCTTTGTTAAGCCCACTTCATTTCCCTTAGTCTTGTTCTATGTTCTAGATATTTTTTTTTGCTTCAGGTTTAAGCTGATTTCTCTCTCTCTCTCTCTCTCTCTCTCTCTCTCTCTCTCTCTCTCTCTCTCTCTCTCTCCACCCCTCAAAACAGTCCAGTACTAGTAATATTAGATATTAAATTATTAAATAATGGATATTAAATAACTGCTATAGATAGAGCTATTTGTCTTTGTTTTGTGTTATTACCCGACTATGCTCTGAATAAAGCCTTCCAAATGATTTACTCTCTAAAATATGAATCTGTAAAATTTTCCTAAACACACAAACAACGTATGATATATTCATTTACTTGTAACAGAAATTTTGAATTAGGTAGCCTGATTTGGAAAAATGATGTCAGTGGGAGAAGCCACTGGACAAGACAATAGAATGTTGTGTAAGTACTGGTACACATATTTGGTTAAAATCAACATCAAAATGAGAACGAATATGTTAACAGTAAATAAAAATGTATCAAAAAAATTTCAACTACATTTGAAGTAGAATAAAATGTAAGGAAATGTAGGAATATGAGGGAAGGGAATAAAGTAGAAAGAAAAAAAATTGCACATAAAAACAAGGGAATAAAGAAATAGAAGAATATGTAAAAAGTTGAGTACTAGATGATTTTAAGAAATCTAATGTAATTTGATATGGAAATAAAAGATAAAATCACTCACAAATAGCAATTCAGATGTTTTTCAAACTTTTACTTTAACATTTAATATCAGAGGCAAATGGCACGGAGCATGGATTTAAGAGTCAAAATTACAGTAACAAAATAGAAATTTGTTAAAATTTTCTTTGGAATTGAATCCTCACTATGAACATATGTTCTCTGAAAAATATTCAATATCTTAAAGTTTATATGTACACATAAAATGAAGATAGTTGTTCTCCATTTCTAATATTTAAACTTGTACGAAATAAACACAGGTTTATGAAGAGCTTGTCATAAAGCAGCAGCAACGAATATGTTTCAAAAATAGCTTCTCGTTTTTGCTTAACTCTTCAAAGTGATGAAATTGAATGGGTACAATCAAGAGTCATATGCTAGGAAATCAGACATCAACATGTGTTATCAAGTTCCTATCCTATACTCCTGACTCTCCAAGCACTAGGAAAAGAAGCACAGATCAAAAAAGAAATATATATGTGTGTGTGTGTGTGTGTGTGTGTGTGTGTGTGTGTGCCTGTGTGTATGTGTGTGTGTGTGTGTATATATATATATATATATATATATATATATATATATATATATATCCATCCCAGTTCTTTTCAGTGAGGGTAAACAATAAATGTACAAGATATTGGATAGTTCTGACATCAGAAAAACAGAGGAAGGGCAGGATGTTTGAGAGAAAGAGCTGAGAGCTCATATACCAATCTATTTAACATGTTTAGAGAATGCCTTCTGTAATTTATTATTTGAACAAAGAGCCATCAGAAATGATGCACCCAGGTATCAAGAAGTCGTTCCAGATAGAGGAAACAGCAAATGCAAAGTTCCTGAGGCAGATCTTGCTGACATGTTAAGAATGGCAGGGAGAAGATTGTAGCTAGAACTACAATGCTTCACCAGAAAATCAGGGCATGTTCTAGGAGAAGGGATATTAGAAAGGTGGTAGAAGGGAGAACTATGTAAGACTTTATTGGTTATAGTTTGGATTTAGGATTTTATTCCTAGAGAAATAAAAAGTCATTGGAGTTTTTTAAAAGACATAAGGCTCTGCTCTGCTTTAAAATGTAATCCTTGTGAAAATATGAAGAAATAGGAAGCAGGATAGAATCTGGGTGACATCTGGAGAGGGGTTTTTAAATAAAAAAGAGAAGTGGCTTTGAGTGGATTCAGGTGTATTTTTAGGGAGGTATATGGAATTTATTGAATGATTTGATGAACAACAACAAAGACATCATCACTATGAGGTGAAATTAGAGATATTACAACTTTCAAATCTAAAGAGTTTCTATTGATTCAGTATATAAGTAATACATGATAACAGCAGAAATAAAGTAGAATCAAATACACAAAGATCTTTTACTTACATAGCAAAATGTGTGCTATTACCAGAAGTTCTAGCTCTATTTTTTCCTTTTTAATCATTTTTTTTATTTATACATAACATTGAGATTTAGGTTATGTATAACATAATTTTGACATAAATACAAAGGCATGGAATATGATCTAATCCAGTCCTTAGTACTTTCATTTTCTGCCTCTCCTCCCTCCCCTTCTTCACCTCCCTCAACTGATCTTTCTGCTGTTTCCTTTTAGCTTTTCTTTTTTTTTTTTTCATTAGTGTCTTGTGGATGTACATGATGGTGAACTTCACTGTAGTATATTCATACATGTAGACATGTATTCTATGATTTTTTAAAAATTCATTTCACTCCACTCAGAATGGCAGCTATTAAGAATACAAAGAACTATAAGTGTTGGCAAGGATATGGGGCGGGGGCACATTCATACATTGCTGGTGGGACTGCAAGTTGGTGCAGCCAATATGTAAAGCAGTATGGATATTTCTTGGAAAACTAGAAATGGAACCACCATTTTACCCCACCATTCCATTCCTCTGTCTATACCCAAAGGACTTAAAAACAGCATACTGGGCTGGGGATGTGGCTCAAGCGGTAGCGCGCTTGCCTGGCATGTGTGTGGCCGGGCTTCGATCCTCAGGACTACATACAAAAAAGCAAAGATGTTGGGGCTGGGGATGTGGCTCAAGCGGTAGCGCGCTCGAGAACTAAAATAAATAAATAAATAAATAAATAAATAATATTAAATAATTAATAATAATAAATAATAAATAATATTAAATAAAATAAATAAATATTTAAAAATTCTCTCTCTCTCACATCTCTCTTTAAATAAAAGATGTTGTGTTCACTGAAAACTAAAAAAAGAAATATAAATAAATAAACATTGAAAAAATTCTCTCTCTCTCTCTCACACACACACTCACACACACACACACACACTTTCACTCTCTCTATTTAAGAAAAAAAACAGCATACTACAGGGACACAGTCACATCAATGTTTATAGCAGCACAATTCACAATAGCTAAACTGTAAAACCAACCTAGATAAATGGGTAAAGAAACTGTGGTATATATACACAATGGAATATTACTCAGGAATAAAAGAGAATAAAATCATGGTATTTTCAGGTAAATGGATGGAGTTGGAGAATATAATGCTAAGTGAAGTTAGCCAATCCCCAAAAACAATTGCCAAATATTTTCTCTGATATAGGAAGGTTGATTCATAGTGGAGTTGGGAGTGGAGCGTTGGAGGATTAGATGAAATCTAGATAGGGCAAACTGGTGGGACGCGAAGAGAGAGACAATGGGGTAGAAAACATGGTGAAATGAAATGGACATCATTATCCTAAGTACATGTATGAAAACATAAATGGTATGAATATACTTTGTATACAACCAGAGATAAAAAATTGTGTTCTATATGTGTAATATAAATTTTAATGCATTCTACTATCATATACAACAAATTGGAATAAAAATGAATTAATTACTTTAAAAAAAGTGTCTTGAGAGTGAAGGAAATCATTCCAAGGGGAAGCCCTACGGGATGTGCCTTGTGCCTGGGTGGCAGGTACACATTAGCAAGGGAATTACATTCACAGGCAAATTGCCTGGATTTATTATCCTCCTATTAAGTTCATCAAAATCAACCATTTGAATAAAAATAGCAGGAAGATTAATGATCTGAATAGTTGTGATGAATTTTGCTATGATGAGGGGGGATTAACCATGTAACAAGAAGACCCAACACAGCAGAGACTTATCAGCTCAATCTAAAGGTTGGTCTTGAGGCTCCAATCCACGCCAAAATTTAAATTAGCCATCTAGATAATGAATGCTCACTTCCACCAAAATTGAACAGCAAATATTTTACATATTAAGTAAGAATTACATTTTGAGGTCTACTTAATGAGATATGATTCTACACCATAGATAATTAATTGAAATAAAAATGGCTATTAATGACATATTCTATGTAAGGCACTGGAGAAAATACACTTATTATTGAGACATGATACCAGCCTTAATATGTTTGTGGCCTAAAATACTTTATTCAATGCTTCATTTAAATGTAACAAGTCTTGTCTATGGAAACCCATATTCTGTATTCAAGAAAGATCTGCCTCTAGCCTGCTTTCCATCAAGAAATGCTTCACCTGAAAATCAGACTTTGCTGAAGAAATCTGTGATTATACCTTGGAGCAGCAGAAAATGCAAAACCCTTTGTTTCAGTTGTTCAATTTGTAGAAGCTATATGTTCTACTCTGAACTATGTACAGCATACATCTGAGTCTTTTGGATCTATGCTGTACATAGTTCAGAGTAGAACATATAGCTTCTACTATGAGTTATATGAGTTAAGATCTTTCCTAACCTGAAATCATTAGGGATTTACTTAGCCCTGCTTCCTGTAAAGGTGGAGACCTGTCCATTATCTACAGGATAGTGTTAAGAGCTTCCATTCTGTTCAGTGACTGCCTAAGTCACATAGCTCTAGTTCTATCAGCTTCTCACCTGTAGTGCCCATTTTTCCTTGGGACCTCAGTAAAAGGGCACCAGGATAGAGCTGACCTTACTGAGTCCATACTAAGTGATTTCTTTCAAGTTTTCTGATTGCTGTTCAAGGTTAGGCCTTGAGAGTATTTTCACTCAGTCTTCAGGCCTAACTCTGAGGGACTCGTTCTCAGGCTTCTTTCTCCAACTGACTGCATTAAACTAACCAAAAATGGCACAGGAAAAAAAATGTAACTTCAAGCTTTAATGTAAGGTGACATGAATAACACATAGTCTAAAAATTTAGGATGGGATATATACTAGAGTACAATAGAAAAGATCTAATGCAAAAACAAAAATGAAACAAACAAACAAAACCTTGCTAACCTAATTCTACAGTGCAGGTTTTGAAAGTTCAGCTTTAATTTAATGAACATTTCATATTTTTTAAAGAAAATTATTTATATGATATACATAATGAAGACACCATTGAAAATATATTATAAATTTGGTCTCCCAGTGTATTACTAAAATAAAACATTTAAGTCCTTTTAGCTAAATACTTGAAAAGAAATAAGAAAAATAAAAAAATATTCTTTTTTTTTTTTTTTTTGGTACAGGTATTAACCCCAGGGGTGCTAAACCACTAAGCTACATCCACATTCCCACATATCTCCAGCCCTTTTAAAGTTTTATTTTTGTTTGTTTGTTTCTTTATTTGAGACACTTTGGCATAGGGCCTCACTAAATTGCTGAGGCTGAATTGCATAGGGCCTCATTAAATTGCATAGGGCCTCACTAAATTGCTGAGGCTGGCTTTGAACTTTCAATTGTCCTGCCTTAGCTTCTCAAGCCTCTAGGATTACAGGTATGTATCACCATGCCCAACTCAATGTTTTGTTTTTATTCTAAACAACTTCTAAATTTTGGTCAAACAAATAATTCCTTAATAAGTTATTAACTATGCTGCACAGAAAACTTTTATGACATAATTTCTTAATTAAGAGAAAATGAGGGCTGGGGATGTGGCTCAGGCGGTAGCGCGCTTGCCTGGTATGCATGCGGCCCGGGTTCGATCCTCAGCACCACATATAAAACAAAGATGCTGTGTCCGCCGAGAACTAAAAAATAAATATTAAAAAATTTTCTCTCTCTCTCTCTTCCACTCTCTCTTTAAAAAAAAGAGAAAATGATATTTTTTCAAATGAAACTATTAGAAATTAAAGTGACTTTTACCCACTTTTTGAAAATATTTTTATTTGTAAAGTTTTCTTGTGCTTGATTTTTCCATAAATATTTTGGTGATCTTCGGGAGAATGTGATGAATTTTTATTTAATGAAATTAATATTACTGTGAAGAAATAAATAATATTTCACATTCAAAAGCATTTAAGACAACAATTAAGATCTATGAATTAATCACATCAGTCTTTTCGATTACATACATAAAATTTCTGAACAAATTATGTTTTATTTATTTTTTATTTTTTATTTCATTTTATTTTTTTTGATGGTGCTTGGGATTGAACCCATAACCTTGTACATGTAAGAAGGCAAGCACTCTACTAACTGAGCTATATCTCAAACCCCTCAAATTATGTTTTAAAATATGTGTATGGTTATTCATAAATAGGTACCTAAGACTCATATTATTTTTTAATTTTTTTTTAGTTGTAGGTGGACACAATATCTTTATTTTACTTATCTATTTAGGCTCAGGATCAAACCCAGTGCCTCACATATGCCAGGAAAGCACTCTAAACTGAGGTACAACCCCAGCCCAGACTTACATGTTTTAATTCTAAAAAACCTTCCCAGTCAGTTCATAACACTCCTAGGTATCAGAAATACTCCCAGAGAATTGACTTGTCTTACTAAAGGGCATACAGTGGTTATAAAGTCCAGATTAATGCTGAAAATTATATAAAATCTACTAGGATTACCAAACATTCATTAAACATATAGTAAATGTCCCTCACCCTCCCTCCCCCACCTCTTCTTGTGGACTTCTTCATCTAAATTACTCCAAAGTTCACTGCCTGGGTAAAGATTCATAATATTTCACATTAGCACATAAGGATAGCTACCCTACTCATTGGGGCCTGAAGAAAAGCATTTGACAACTTCAAACTCTCTTCTTCATATTCATATCCTTTGAAATAAAAATTTAACTCTTTTACTGTCTAGTGCATTATTATTATTTTATTATAGAAACAAATAGTTATTTAGAAGGAAAAACATGTGTAAACATTACTAATTTTAAACAAATCTTCAGATTATGTGGAAGATAATTGCTCAAATATAAATGAACAAATCCTCTGTGGATCTATGAAAACTTCAATATCTTTATATGAATCCTCACAAACTTGAATTTGGTAATCTACCATTTGTAAGGCAGAACATTTTAATGTCAAGAATATCTCATTTTCACATTTTGGATTATTTTTAATAATTAATATTTCAAACACTAAATACCAAGAGATTCCCAGGAGCATTTTCAGAATTCCTGAAGAATTTCAGGGGATATTTTAAATCAGAGAGAAAATAATATGTTTGCAACCTCTGTAGTCCTTTCTTGTCTTATACAAAGGGCATTTGTGCATAAATACATGCTGTAAAGTCTATTTTTACTTGATTGATTGGACATGATCACTCTGGATACCACATTTTTGGCTGACCCCAATGAATGAAATATAATATGAAAATAAAGAGAACGGTGTAAAACCTAGGGCCAGAATATTTAGTAGGGGAATTATATTTTTATTTATTGAGAAATCTAAAAGTATTATCAAGGTTCTTGAATATTCCCTATGTTACATAGCTATACATTAACTGTTGCTTTATCATGCAACCCATATCCGACTTTGTGTAATTTTGATTACAAAAGAAAAAACAAAGATTTTTTTTAATCATAAACACCTGAATTTTTTATCATAAACAACTAAATTTATTTAATCATTTACATTTAAAATAAAAATAAGCCAGATTTTGGTAAAAAATATTCAGTTATGGGCTGGGTGTGGCTCAGCTCACAAGGTCCTCTGTTTGTGTCCCCAGTATTGCCTAAATAAATAAATAAGCTTTTTTTTTAAAAAAAAAAAAAGTCATGTCATGCACAAATCTAATCTCACATTGTATAGGATTTCACTCAACATTCTATCATTCCTTTCTAATATTTGCCATTTTGTAAGTGTGAAATTTAAAACTTGAAATTTATATATAATGATGGGTCTATAATCTATGCAGTTTTTTTCTGTGACTATTCAAATAAAATACTATCACAAAAATAAGATCGCACAACCAATATCTTTTTTTTAAACCCAGGAAAATGACAAAAGTATCCCTGAACCATAGTCTCAATTAATTTTAAATTCATAGAACAGCTGTGAATGTTAGAGCCATAGAGATTTCTCCAGGACCCCTGTGAATTATCTGTCATGGTTTTAAGGAAGCATAACAATTTGCCACAGGTATACCCACAGGGTATGAACCCATAGGGAAGAGAAGAAAGAAAGTGGCATGGTTATGAAAAAAATATGATTGGAGAAAGCTGCACGGGGAAAGGAGATAAGGTTGTAGAAGAGGTAGAGTTCAGAGGAAAGATAATGAGAGCACAGACAGAAGAGTTGAGCTATGAGGAGATTAGGTTTACAAAGCAAGATCTGTATCCATGACTCAAATCTCAGAGAAGAACATTTCTACACATCAAAGTGCTGCAAAGAAATGGTTTACTTTTAATTGAATTTGGAGGCAACAATAAAATATCAGTGTTGTGGCTACTACCTAGGTGTCTGATATGATATGATTATAATTCCTGAATGGAATCATCATCCAACTGTATTTCTCCAAAGAATAAAAACAAATAGAGCAGAGCTAACACTGCTTCAGTTGTTACTGACAGCTCACATTTTAGCTTGTAAAATTAATACTAGCTAGAAAGGCTGACTTTTCCTATAAATGTAACAAATAATTTACAACATTTTGATGATCATATTCTGATAGATTGTATGTGTTAATTGCATGAACTACACTTACAGAGCATTTATCCATTTTGCTATTAATCCAACACAAGTTATATTTGATGTTAAGGTAAAAGAGAGAAATGGATTTCTAATGCAAACTGGGGATTATGGAAAGGCACTGAGAAGTGGTGTCAAGAATTGAATCTTAACTAATAGTATTTTCTCCATAAATGGAAGAATTGTTAGGAAGTGTTCAGAAAGAACTTTCCTAAGGTCTTATGTCTTCAAATATTTCAGTGTCTAAAAATATAGTATCTATGGGCAAGTGCAGACAGTTTAATATAATTCAAGCTATGTATGCAATATGGAGTGGAAGGTTAGGTTAAAGATTAAGATAAGAACCTTACAAGGCCTGGCTCAGCAGACACTAAGATTTTAGGATGACATTAGTCATGCCAGTGAAAGAGAAGAAACGCATGGATGTCAAACTAGGCGAGTGCCCAAGCTGGATATTGATGTGGGATTTTTCCCCTAAAGGCATTGGGTGAGCATTTCAGAGAGGTTACTACCAGTGTTACAAGTACGTCAACGTGAAGAAGGGGAGCATTGCAGGTGTCAACATGGTGATGGCAGCATGCTGCTTTTCAGCTACTGCCTTTCATAACAGTACCTCAAGCATGAGTGGTGATGCAAGTACCAATGAAGAGGCGTCAGTTTGGAGAGTATACTATGTACTCCTGATTGGGACTGCCTCCAGTATGAAAGTGGCCTCATGGCTGAATTCTTTCATATCCTGAGTATTAACACCAAATAAAGGTGACTGGTTAAAAAAATTAAGATTTCTTTGTTGTTTGTTTATGTTTATATAAGAAATAAAAATCCAAAACCTAGTGGCTTAAAACAATGAAAACATTTAGAAATCTGGTTTTTGAATAGGGCATGGCAGGTAAAATTCACCTCTACTCTACTTAGTAACAACACTCAGAATCCTCTGTAGTCCCCAGTATTCAGTTGTTGGGCAGGTAGATGATGCTGGCTGTCACTTGAAACCTCAACTGGGACTGTGATTAGAATCTGTTCTGGTTGATGCTGGGTTCTATTGTATGTTTTGTCTTTTATAACCCAGTCTTATAATCATACCATGTTCTTTCACTACTTATTATTCATTAGAAGTGAGTCACTAAATCTAATCTATATTCTTGAAAGGCAAATTAGACTTTGTATTTCAGTGTATAAATGACAATAGCAGGTTGCTAGAAAAGTCTTTTAAAAAGGATATTTTGGCATAATCATCTTCAAGGAAAAAAAACTCATACAACTGCTTAGTTTAAAACTAAGAATAATACATGGATCCCAGTGGTTTTTAAACAGATAGGAAGCATTATAAGACATGTGGCATAGAGAGCTCTGTCTGGCAATTTTAGGAGAAATGATAAGCTAGAGCTTGCATATAATGGAAGGAAGTTCAGTTAAAAAGCCATTGCAGAAAGTAGTGATGACGCTTTGGATTACAACAGTGAATGCAGGAACAAAGTTCAGAGGATCAAGTACTACTAGGAGAGAAGATCTGCAAAGGTAAATGCTAGAGACAGAACACAACATGTTGATGCAGTTTGGAAATAACCTTAGCATAAGTGATAAAAACAGAAGGAAGAGGGTAGATTTAAACAATTTCCAAAGTTAATGAAACATTGGAAATGTAAGAATGCAAACACAGAGAATATTGACCAAAGACATGTGACAAGACATGTGAACAGCCAGAGGAAGAAACTGTAAACCTAATGCATTGTTGTATTTATTTAATTTTTTACTTTGTTTTAAAATAGTTAAGGATGAGATTTAAATGAATGAGTCTGAATTCACTTTGGAAGAACCAGATTGTGTAGAATACAGAGGAATGATTCATTTTTGGACAGCTACTGAGACTGATAGAAAGTTGGAAAGATAAGATGTAGGTTAGTGGGAAAAGATTTGTTGAGGAGGGGAATCTACTCAAGAATATTGTGCAAATTACTAAATTTGGAGAAAACATAAGTGAGCAATGGAATTGCTGCATATGTCAAGAAATAAGGTACATGTGCAGGAAATTTTCCTTTTTTTCCCCTTGACTCTGGTATGATGAACTGCATGAAAATTAGATCATTCCTTAACCTTCTGCCTTCATTCTGTAATTCGGGGGTAAAAGAAAATGGATGGTATATTGTAAATGACCTAATTAATAGAAAACACTTTGATGCCTCTCACATAAAATTTCTCTCTATAATCATAAGTCAATTTATAAAATCAAAGAAAATGATTCTACAAGACAAAAGGAACTTTGAGCATATAAATAAAAGCAAAACAGAATAATACATGGCTACAGGACCATGTCTGCATTAAAACTATGTTGTGTAATGATGTCCATATCATTCACCATCTTTGTACAACCAGAAATATAAAAAAATTGTGGTTATATGTGTAATATAAATTGTAATGCATTCTGCTGTCATATAGAACAAATTAAAACTTAATTTTTTTTTAAATATGATAGTAGATAGTAGAGCTGTGTTGGATCTACCCTTTGGGGAAATATTATTATCAGAAAAATTTTAAAGAAGTTGAACATCACCCAAATAGTAGAAAAATGTAGACTCAATTTAATGTGATTAAAATATTTCTAAAAATATTACTAAACATAGTGTTTAGTAATGAACATATGGGTAGTTTTCTAAATTTACCAAATACAATCATAGCTTAAAATAACATTTTTTTTCTTAACATTATGGCGATTAATATTAAATGTCTTTCAATACAGCATCTAAGTAAATACAGTTGGTGATTTCTATTGTCATCATTTTTAATTGAATGACAATGAATAATTGATTTTCTTGGTTCTCAATTGACTCATTTTTTAGATATTTCCTATTTTGAAGGGCAATTCTTCAAGAAAAAAGGAAACAATAAATACAACATAAAAAAGTATATAGATATTAATGTTGATTATCTGATGTTAGATGTGTTCAAATTTCAAAAGTGTTAAAGTGCAAAACAAAACAAGAATGGATCACACACAGTGAATAGAAAAATTATTTTGTCTGTGTGTGGTTACTGTGAATTTCTGTAGTGTCTTTGGCTTCATTGATCATTGTGGATCCCAGCTTGATTGCAAACTGAGAGAGAGAGAGAGAGAGAGAGAGAGAGAGAGAGAGAGAGAGAGAGAGAGAGATTTTCAGAGATTTAATTTCAAAACTTATTTTGTTGTATAAAAAGATGTCTATTCAGATTTTAGGGATTGTTTTGTTTTCCCAAATTATTATCATTATTCCAATATCTCTCTGTTACTGAATATTATATTCAACAAACCAGATAATCAATTTAAAACTTAAGGATTAGCTTTTTTATTACTGTCCCTCTCACATATTCAAATAAAACAAATTTTAAAAACTTTTCTTTCTGGAACCCCCCCCCCAAAGGCCAGAGTTTTCTTTATGTCTGCCAGAGCCATCAGCACCTTTCTCACGGCCTTGAAATAGCTGCTTGCTGCCAAGTTGGGACACCTGCCTACTCTCCAGTTTGCTCTCTCTACTGAAATGGAACCATAAATGGGATTCTTTTCTCCTAATCTCAGTCTCATCATATTATGGCCCTGCTTCAAAGACTCAAGCACTCTGCTTTCACTGGGCTTCTGCCTACTGGCTCCAGCCACCTTAACTCCACACATTTGCTGTAGCTCTTGGTTGCAGGCACACTGACTTTAATCTCCAACACCTACCCTTATTCCTCCTCTCCAGAGGCCTTATATTTGCTTTCTCTCTCTCAGTGGAGTGTCTATCCTTCCCCTCTTTTCCAAAGTAGCTCTGCCTTATCTATGAAGTCTTAGTTTCAGTGCATCTTTTTCTGGTAAGTTTCATAATCTTTCTGACCTTGCATATTTTGTGCTGTAATTGACACTGAGCATTCTTCATGAAAACTTTTATTATAATTGTAGAGCTATTTGTGTCGTTAACAATTATTATATGCTTTCTACATTAGAATAAAATTTCACTAAGGGACTGTTTGTTTAGTCCTTACCTTTGGATATTAGACTTTTAACATCAAATTTGATATCTGGCATCATATTCAGAACATCTAGTACAGTGTTGATCATGTACTAAAAATATTCTTAATTGCCATCTGATGAATTAAATAAATTATTGTATGATTTGGCATAATAGAATATGAAATGTGATATAGTAACATGAGGTTATTTAAATTTTGTATTTATGTAGAAAATTATAACATTCAATATCATAATTGTAATACTATATGACCTTTGAAGTACAATCAGTCCTGAATACCTGTGGGTTATGTAGTTGTAGATTCAATGCATGATGTGTTTGAAAATATTTGGGAAGAAAGGAATCGTTACTGAACAAGTATACAATTTTTCTGGACAGTAATTCCTAAACAATATTGAACAATATATTTTGTGGGATGTTATAAATAATGTAAAAATGATTAAAAGTATACAGGAGGATGTGCAGTAAGTCATATAAACATATAAACCTACTGTATATAAAGGACTTGAAATCCAGCAGATTTTGGTGTTTGTGTGTGGAGGGTAGAGGTTGGAACCACTTTCCCATGATTACAGAGGGACAACTGTGCAGTACAACACAAGGACAGGTGGCTGTTTTACCATAAGAAATACCATTATTAGTTTTGGTTGATAACAGAATGAATAAAACTGTACATAATTTACTTATATACAATACTTAAGCTAAAAGAAGACATTTTCAACCTTTATCTTTAAATATTAACTGAGCTCATGATAAGACCCAGCAAAAACTTAATTGAAAAAAATGTATCATAAAAGTATTTGTCTCTATAATCTGACAAACACCCTAACTTATTTTCATGATTTACATGTTTTTCTGTACCTCTTCAATTTTTTGCTTAAAAGCTTATATTCATGTAGTTCCTATTAGAAAATTTTATCAACATTTATATTCCTAATATTTACTCTAGTTTCCTGTCTTCTCAATGTTCTCTTTCAATCTAGTTTCGAAATTTTAGAAGTCCACGCTCCCACCTCTCCTCCTCCTCTTCTTCCCCTTTATTTTTTTTAAATATTATTATGCTTTGCTCTCTTGGTGAAGATAAGTACTTAGTAAAGATGAGACTTAAAAATGTGAACAGAGATTTTTAAAATAATTTCAAGAACAGTGAATGGAGATAGTATATCTGAATACATACTTATGATTTTACAAATATTTCCATCTTTCACAAATATTCATGGGGTAGAATCACAACCAGAAATCAGATATTGAAGATAACTGTCTGAAAGGAATATGAGTAGAAACATGAATGAAGAAGAAACTTGTCTGTGCTAGGTAACAAATTGCCTATAGTTATACTCAAGCTTTTCCCCCATCTCTTGTTATTTAACATAACATGATTGTTTTAAAAATTTTAGGTAATATGCTTGAATAATTAGATTTAGATGAATCTGTAAGAAACTTGCTGGAATTCCAGATATTGAATTAAAGGAAAGCACAATTGGAAATGAAATCCAGTTGTTGTTTTTTTTTTTTCTTTGAACTTTGTCCTTACCCATGTCTATGGGTAAGGACACCCAAAAGGGTAGATTCCCAAAATTTTTGCTGTTCTGAATCAGTAGTCAGCATATTCCATATTATGGTTTCTCAAAAACTTTGAATTACTTTTTATAAATGCATTAGGATGAAACAGAGGAAAATATCAAGAAATTCAGGAAGCTCTACTCACATGCTTTTGCTTCTGTGGTTCTTTTTTTCAAAGTTATCTCAGATAGTATCAGCACACAGAGCAATGTAATGCTGGCTGATCTTAAAGGAAAATTGATAGCTAAGTCAGGCTGGAGGGAGAGTGTGAAGCTGCCCTGCCACCAGAGAAGACAAACACCCTAACCTCTAACTCCTGCTTAACTTTGAATGATGAATGAGTTTCTATGTTTTATCAGGACACTCACAAGAATTAAGATTTCCTGATGAATAGCATTAAATTTTTATATACAAATGCCTCTCAGTATTCATTATAGAGAGCACAATGACTTTTAAAAATTATTTAAGCTTAAAATGGTCAAGTCATGTTGCTAAATATATCTACACATATGTATATATATTCTCATTAGCACTGTGGCTGTTGCTTTCTGGGGGAGCTCAGTTACCAGGTCATATAAAATGTCATGTAACTTCTATTATTCCAATTGTGTTTTTCTTTTTTTAGTAGTAAAAATTAGAAAAATATTTAATGGCATAAATTTGTTACCCAGACGAAAATTATATATAATTGTAGCCAAGCACATTTATTTTGAAAAGAGTTTCAGAATGAAGAATCTTAATATCTATCAGCAAGTATTTTAAAAATACAAATCCAACATCAGTTAAAAATCATAACTTTCTTAAAAGACTGGTACTATTTCAATAAATATAAATTTGTTTGTGAAAATTCAAACAGAATATTGTTTCGATGTAAAATTGATTTCCAAATAAGCAGTAATAAGTATAATCATAAAATTCTGAACAGGTGTTTTGATTTTCCGAAGCAGCTTATAATCCTGATAGATTTGCCATAATTTTGATCTATGAATTTGTTATTGTGGTGTATTATGTAATTTGAATCCTATTTTGTAAACTCAAGCCTGTAATAAAAATGAAAAATAACCAATCACAAAATATTTAATCAATGATTCAATTATCATTTTAGAAGTGGAAATTACATACAGTTTTACAAAAAAAGTATAAAACCTAAAATAAAAATTGACCTAATGACCTGTATATTATCAGGAAAATATTTCACTTTCAAGGTCAACATTTTAAATTGCCACTATTTTTATCCATTAGTAATATTTTTAAGAATTAAAATAGTAAAAATGTATGAGACATTTAGTTTCATGTATAGTATTTCTATTCTATATATTTTAGATTAAATGAAAAGAAAAATAAGTACAAAGAAAAATTTACTGATTTTGAAAAAAATGGAAAATCAAATTATTTTTTCTTCTAAATGGGCATAACAAAAGCAACTGGTTAGATATTGCCAAGATTTATCTTTAAGGACAAGAAAATAATGGGAAAGGATTTTATTAAGCAGACTCAATTTAATCTATATTTCCCTTCACTTTATATCAAGCACTTTGTAAGAGATTATAATTATAATCATTTAGTTTTAATTTTCAAATATTCTTATAATATTACTATAAAGGAAATATTGTACCATTTATTTTTGTATCATTTATTTTTCAAATAATCTTATAATATTACTATAAATACATCAGTTTACACTGAGAAAAAAGAAATTTAATGAATAGTTTGTAAGAGTCTCTTTAAGATACACAAATAAAAATTGAAGCAAAGTTGTAATTTTTTATTTAAAAATAATTATTGATTATCAGGACTACATTTCATCCTAAGCATTCTAAAGCATGAGCCATTACTATAGATAGAATTGTGATATCATGTTATCATTTGCATTATTATGTATAACATATATAAAATCTCATCATCCATCACTGGGTTCATTCAGTTTGAATGATATTTTGTTTTATCCACATTACCCAAATAAGAATATTAAAATGAACACAAATGAACAATTTTAATATACTTATTTAGATATTTGTACAAATAGCAAGAATTACACTTATTCTTACCTTTGCCTCATTGAAAACTGTGTAAACGGAATATTGGTCTATGATAAATTGGAAATAAAAATAAAAGTAAACAAAATTCTTCTTACCCTGATACACTGAGGATTATCATAGGTTCTGAAATTCTCATACTGTACTCAAGTAAATTAACTGAATACTGTGAGTGCTAAGACCCCAGTTTAAGGATTTTTGTACCAAAATATCATAGTTTCACAGCTCTGTAAAATTTTGAAATGATAGAAATTGCTTAGCCACCCATCTACCAATGTGTAAATAAAATAAAAAAGTATTCACTATAATAACATATATTCAATTACAAGTTTTAAACTACTGAATTCAGTGGTGCTGTACTATTTTCATAAGATTCAAAAGAAAATAATAAAACTAGTAGTGCTTTTTTATAAATATAACTGAAATACTTGATTTATTGACGCATTTCTTCCATATGATCTCTTGAGCTGCAGGCAATTTGAGATATGCAAATGATATTGTAAATCTTCAAACAAAGTTTGAGATTACTTTTTGATAATTTTTCATTTCTTATGATAAAGAATAAAACATTTATGTGTTTATGTGAAGGAATGGTGGTCCTCCTAAGATGAACACATTTTGAACATGAAATAATCATTATATGCTTAACATTATTTTTAGGTGTTCAGACATTAAATACCTGTGGCTACTTATAATGCTTTGGAAACTTTAGTAGAGACTATATTATTTCAGTTAAATCCTTTTAGTTTCTCAAAAATTGAAATCTAAATGTTTAGTCAAATGTGCTTTAAATGTCTGCTCAACTATGTAAATTGTGAATTTCACTTACTTTTTAATTTTATTTAGGTAGTTTTATTTTTGTTCTGCAGTATTGGAGTTTGAACCAAAGGATATTCTGTTACTAAGCAACATCCCTGGGCCATTTTGTTTTATTTCTTTTTTTTAGTTATTTTTTTAAGTTGTAGATTAATATAATACTATTTATTTATTTATTTATTTATTTATTTATTTATTTATTTATTTATTTTTATGTGGTGCTGAAGATCAAACCCAGGGCCTTACACATGTGACACAAGCACCACTACCACTTAGCTACATCCTCAGGCCCATTTTGTTTTATTTTGAGGAAAGATCTTGCCATATTGCCCAAGCTCACCTGGAAATTGTGATCTTCCTGCTTCAGTCTTCTATATCCCTGAGATTACAGGTGTGTGCCACCATTCCTGGCTCAAATTATGAAATTTAAACATACTTACTGAATAAAAATTAATAATTAAGAACTCTCCACTAAAATCCATATGGTGCCAATTTATACTAGTATTTTTCAGGTGTATTTTGAAACTTTTATGAAATTCAGTTTTTTATTTGTAAATCCATGGATATTCTGAAATTTAAGGTAAAATTTAAGTAGCTGATCTGTAAATAATGGCTGTGACTATTCTGAGAATATCATTTTTAACCTAAAGTGAAGCAAAAGATATACCTGAGTGGAAATTGGGCACAGTGGTGCACACCTGTAGTTCTAGCCACTCACAAGGCTAAGACAGGAGAATGCCAACTTCAGCTTGAGCCATTTAGCAAGCCTTCATCCCAAAATAAAAGAAAAAGAGCTGTGGAAGTATTTCAGAGGTAGATCATTTGCTTTATACAAAATTTAATTCTAACATAATTTAATTCTAACATAGACTGCTATCTTCCTTCTGCTGCATAATACTAGCACAATGAAATCAGAAAACTCTATCACGCAAATGATCACATAGTTCCAAATTATTAAATTTACATCCTAGGAGAGTTGATGAATACATGTATACTACTTAAGTAAAACCATATACATATAAATCAAAACCATATTTATATAAATCAGGAAAACAATTTAGTCTAATCATGTAAAAGTCTTGGTACTGCAGTGCAAACTTTAAATAATCTGATATCAAATGCTATAGAAAAATTTTCCTACATGATTTGCTTACCATGGACTCCATTAAAACACTGAGAGTCAAATTTCTGAAGTAATATCATTTTCTTTAAAAGAAAATATCAAAACATTTCAATATTTATCCTCTGAAATTATCTCACTTTTTTCCTTATTCAAAAATTTATTTCCTATAATACTGTCCCTTTGTTCAGTTTTCTTGTCTGCACTTTTTGTCACTTTATTTTTAGGACAGACTGTTGTTAATAGTTAGTATACCTATATCTCTTCTTCAACCAAATATCAGCCAGATTATGAATATTTCTGGAGTTAAAGTGGTATTAGCATTTTCATAATAAAACTGCTCTTCAGAGGTTTATAATTCAACTCTACAAATTCAAACTGGGCTCATCTTGGCATATGAGGTCAGAGCCTGAAGCAAATTTGTTTTACCAATTTTCAAACAAATTAATGCAGCCATTACTCTAAGTGATACACATACAAATCAAACACAGGAAAAATTTATCCTCCCACAATAGTAATAACCATTTGGCTCATACTTATTTTCAATTTATTTAGTTGTTTTTGTTGAATTTTTATGCATTCCATGCAGGTATTAGAAGAAAAATTCTAAGAGAGAAAGAATGTGACACATGATGGCTTTCCCCCAAGCAGCTAATGCTAACATATGCAACCATAAAATTAATAGCCTTCATGGCAGGTGGCTTACCCTGGAACAATAAACCCAATTTCTCAGTATTTTACATAGACAACCATGTAAAATATGCTGAGTCTTCTTTTTAGAGAAATAAACTGTCATATCAAACAACTTTAAAAATATATTTTAAATGCTGTTAAAAATCCCAGGATATTTTTAAATGCTGTTGAAAATTTCAGAAATGGCTAGGCTTGGTGGTACAGGTCTGTAATCCCAGAAGCTCTGGAAACTGAGGCAGAAGTATTGTAAGTTCAAAGCCAACTTCGGCAGCTTAGTGAGGCCCTAAGCAACTCAGCAAGACCCTGTATCTAAATCAAATACAAAAAAGGACTGGGGATGTAATTCAGTGGTTTAAAGTCCTGGCTTCAATCCTCAAGACCCAAAATAAATAAATAAAGAAGTGTCCCAGAAATATTTTTATATTATATAGTAAAGACAGGAGCAACAAATAGCAATTTATATATAATTGAATGACTTTATATTAATGACAAAAGAATATGCATTATAATTCTATAAATATTTCTCTCTGTTGACAAATCAAATGCAAAGGAATTTATGTCATGGTTGGAACCATGAATTAAGATTCAGAAAAGAAAACTCATGGGCATGTCATCTCAAAATGTCCCTTACTTTGAACATTCACAGAGGCTATCAGCAACTGTTATCAACTGTTTTTAATTACAAAAATTTTGGTAAAGTAATAGTAAAAAATAAAAATAAATGAAAGCAAAGACATAAATTAATAATAGAAAGAAAAACAAAGGAAAAAGAGTATTTCATTGAAACATAAGTAATGACTGTTATTCTGGAGAAAACCAAGTATATAGACAAATTATTATTAAGCCTTGAGGCCAAAAGTTTATTGGTAAGTAAAAGTCAGATATGATAACATATTTGATAAAATTCAAATAAAATATCATCACCCTAATAACATGCTGGGCTTTTAAAATAGCTTTTTATTTGAGGGGTGTGTGGCTTCATGCTTTTATCATATATATATGATACGATTTTTATTTTGTTCTTATTGCATTCTTATTTTAAAACTTTATGGTGTTTACATGGCTATAGTAAAAATGAAAGTTATAGTCCTAACCATAATCAAAACTTACAGAGGACTTTCTGTATACTTTTATTTCATCTTCATAACAACTTTCATATGTTGTTATTAGCTTCACTTTTTGCATAGGAGGAAACTTTGAGTTAGCAGATGTAAGTAACTGCTATAAGGCTTCATGGTTATGGGATAGTAAAGCTAGAATTACAACTCAGTCACAATACTTACATGTAGGGTGTATTCTTTGCTACCTTAGATTTTTATCATTTTAACATTTTATTTGCTAAGCTTATAAAAAAAAGCTCATTTCTCTACTCTTAGAATAGTTATTTCCTGTCATTCATTTTAAGAAATCCCTTTCCTTTGAACATCGTCACATATATATCTGTTGTTTTTATATTATTTCCTTTGTATTGATGATTAGAATAGGTATGATTGAGGCTAAAAATGTAAATTATTCTAAATATAATTTGATTGTGTTTTATTTAGTGATTATTACTATTAATTTGTACCCTTGTCAACATAGAATTGGGGATGTTTATATGCAAACACACAAATGTGCAAGCATTTCTAGTCCATTAGTATAACATAGGCCCCATTCATTTTTTAAGTCCATGGTGAGATTTAATTTTTATTTTCTTTTAAGTATATTTATTTTCCTAATTTATTTATAATTTTTCTCCCTATAGTTTTTAAATAAATTATGTTATCTTTATAAAATTAATTTGTCTTTGTTGTAAAATTTACTAGATTTAGTGAGAGAAGTATAGTCTTCAAGAAATAAAGTTATACCAGTAAAGAGTAAAAATTCATTCTGGATTGACCTTCACTGACTGAGGTGTATCTGTAAGATGCTGTCTTTAGAAGTTGTGTTCAGGAGTGATCATGACAGCAGGATCATGAAAGTAGTTATCATGAGCCAGTACTTTGGGACCTTTGAATAACCTGATAATAAATGATACTCACTCACATCATGTAGGTGTGTTGGGGAAGATAACTGGATCTGTATGAGAACTGCACTTGTTTCCATTTTGCATCCATACATCACACCTGATGAATTCTGAGCTTAAGTGGACAATGCATATCTTTGCTCTTACTTATGTCCAATGGACAGTCAACATTACCTTAAATTAAATGTCAAGGTCATGAACAACTGCCATAGTCCTGATACCTGTGGCTTTATCACTAATGCGATACCAGTTATATTTATTTTACCTATAATTGTTGAAGATACCTTAAAAATGCTTTCTATACTCACTCACAATAATAACTATTAGGCCCACCAAGACAATAAGGTCTTGTTTTTAAAAACATAGTAAAGTATGCATATATTTTTATTAGACAACATGGACTGGCTAGGATAGAAGTGCCTGGATAGTGAAGAAGTCACAAAAGCTAATTATCTCCTTCACTCTTCATCCAGTATGTTCAGGGGAGGAGGAATAGTCATTTAGAGTTTTAATTCACTTCTAAAATAATAGGTCTAATCTTATTTCATTCTTAGTCCCCAAAGTACAGGAATGTGACTTGCACAAATTTATTCATAGAAATGAAATGATCACTGACTATATCATGGACATCAGTGAATGCCCTCTGAGCTATGTGATGGTAAATCTTGATCCAGAATCTGATATTAATAATACTATGTGTTCACTTTTCACTTACTTTGTTGCAATATAAGATTTTACTTTCCTGATATCAGATAGAAATTTCTTTTTTCCTAACTGTAACTTTTCTGGTATTGCTGTGTGAGGCAAGAAGTGTGAGCCAGCATGAGTCCTGCTGGGAATCCAATCTATGTGTGCAATGGGTTATGGGCCTGTCACCCCAAATCGTTTATGGCGAGACATTGTTTGACTTATAGACACTTGTCAAGGTCATGCTGCTGTAAATGACCCTCATTTTGGGAACTGAAAACAATCTTTTCACAATAACTTTTCTCTGAATAGTTTCTGTTAGCCTGAAGTTTTCTTAGCTACCTGAGAAACTAACCACCAAACTTCAAGGACAACAAATTAAATCAGATATGAGTTCCGGCTAGAGAACAGAAGAGGGATGAGAATTGATCTCTCACACAATGCTACTTATAAAATATGAATGGGTTATTCAGTATGATTAACACTTATCAGCAGAAGGTTAGAATGCTCAGGAGAAATATTAGAGGAGAAGGAAATTGAAAATAATAGAAATAGAGCAGAAATTATAATGATTGATTATAGCACAAAAACATTTTTTGCTAATTAGCATAGAAATAAGTATCTCTTGAAAATTTGAAATAATCAGTTAAGATGAGATTCTATTATATTTGACATTAATCTCAATTTTGCAATTTTATTCTGTTTTTCTTCCAACATAAAAATATTTGAGCTTTCCATGGCAATACTAACAAGCCCTGTACATGTAGTATTTGAGCAATGTGCTCTCTGCTCAGAAGGAGGCCAGACCTGATCATATATTGACTTTAAAGCCAAACTTAGAGATTTTAGGGATACCATGGAGGTTACAGTAGGTTCATGGATACCCCAAGGGAGGAAAACAGAAGAATCAAATCATCGTGGATTGCATATTATTTTGATGGGAGATAAATGCTTTGGCCACAACCTGATATTTATCAGCCTGTGGAGTCTACAGACATTTTGAACTTTTATGAAAATTTCAAAGCAAGAATAGTTAATATGTAAAAAATGGGCTATTTCCTAATTTTCATATTAATGATAAAATACATTAGGATTCATATTTTATCATTTTCAACTGACTGCAAATAGTTAACACATATTTATTTGTGAAACCTTCTCAGTTTCCAAACTTAATATATTTGAGAAATTAATATTTCTGAGTCCAATCTTGCTGTTCTTACAAATTAAAATTAATTGTAGACATTAACTTCGTTGAAGAAAACATTATAATTGGATTGTTGCTTTATGAAAGTACTTTAAATTTAGTGTTACATGATGGTGATATTAGTTATAAAAATACATCAATCTTAAGCAAATCAAGGTCTTCCTTCTTTTCCATATTGTGAGAAGTGTATTATGAGGCAAAGGTACCTATTAAAAAGTGTGCTGTCAAACACCTCATTTAATAATGGAGAAAAACATATTAATATACCATAAATTAATCTTTTGTTAATAGTGACATATGAAAACAGGTGGTAGGCAGGGATAATTTTTTGTTTGTTTTCTGCCTAGGAGAAGATATTATTCTGAGAAGGTTTAATAGGCTCAACTGTGAAAGACAGGATATTGGCAATAGTGTCACTATACTTATAAAGTTAAATTCACTTCAATGTGCACACACCATAGTTAAATTCACTTCAATATGCACACACCTGACATATTTTCATACAACTAACTTCTATATAAACCTATTTTTTAGGGTATGAGATATCTAAAATTCCAGATGATTCAGGTTTTCTCTGAGCATTTAAGGTATATCTACCTCTGTTTTATTTTAGAAATTAATGAATATTTGGATTAAAGTGTATGGTTTAATCTCTATATGGAGAATTTTATATTGTCCACCTGGCCAACAGATACTCCAATGGTACAGAAAATCACTTAGTTGCAGCTTAGAAATGAAAGCTTCTTTTACTTACTGAATAGTTGCAAGTCACCGCATTTCCATTTATTCTGAGGGGTGAAAAATGGAATGAATTTTATTACCTGGAAGAGTTGCTACACTGTTTCTTTTGTTGAGCATAATTTGGATTTCCATGAATCATAGTATAGATTGCCTGTGATACAGGCAGAGTAAACTGTCTCTAATTCATAGGCATTTTGCTTTGTAAGCTTCATATTTTAAGAAACCTCACTAATTATATGCATTTCTGCAGTTTCTCAACAAATAATGAGACACTTATAGTTAAGAAATTTTAGTCAATTCAACTTGGTTCTCATCGCCCCAACCAGTGCATCCAAAGCTTTTTTGTTTAATGATATGTCCCATGGCTATTTACACATGATTATAGTTTGTTTGTTTGTACAGAAAAGAAGGTAGAGATTGGAAAAGCAATAAAAGAGAAAAATCCATTATTCTTTAAGAAGCTATTTGAATAATTTCATTCTATTGATTTACTGGTTATAAGTTCCTCAAAATTCCAAAATATATACTGAGTGTTGATCAATGCCATGTCTCCTGAAATCCAACATAACTAAGAGAAAATTGAAAAATTAGTTTATTGGTCATTTCAAATCCTTTAGTACAATTAAATAGCATTAAATAATATCTCATTGCAGATGCTTTACCTGATTACCAAATGACCAAATACCCTTTTTTTCTTTTCTTTCTCCCTGCTCCCACTGAGGGATCTGTTATATTTACAAGTATGTGCTTTCCTACTATCCATGATTAATTCAGAGTACAATGTATTTGTATCATGTTCCAGAAAAAAAATTTAATTGATCTTGATCAATCTTGGTATCCTTCTTTAGAACTCTAACTAGAGAATATGACAGATAAACAGCTGGAGACTTTTGCATGTTTTCCTTTCCCTTTAGAAGGCATCAAAAAGGCTTTTTTTCTTCTCCTCCTGAGAGTTTGCCAGATCCAATCTGAGGATGGCAGAAATGTGGAGGACAACAAAATACAGAGAATTATAGAAAACCAAACAAGAGTTTGAAGATTGACTTACATGCTGTCATTTACATGTGAAAACACAAAATTGTTTACTTTGCTTTCAATTTACATGTTTTATTTCTGCCAGTTTTAAATGTCTTAGCCCTTATATACATTTGTCTTAGGTAAATTTAGCACTTTATAGTTCCATCTAAGAAAGTTGAGTTATCCTCAGTCATCCTTGTGAATGATTAAAAGATGGGTATTGGGCTGGATGTGGTGGCATACACCTTTAATCCCAGTGGTTTGGGAGGCTGAGGCTGGCTGAGGATTTGGAGGATTGCAAATTCAAAGTCAGCCTCAGCAATTTAGCAAGTCCCTTAGCAATTTAGTGAGACCCTGTCTCAAAAATAAAATATAAAAAGTACTGGGGATGTGGCTCAGGGTTGTTAAGCACCTCTGGGTACAATTCCTGATACATACCCCCTCAAAATGGGTATTAGGTGGGCAATGGAAATGTGAAAGGGGCATCAGGGCACAGGAAGAAAAGGCCAATACAGTCATAAACAATGCCCCACTTTCACTAACACTCATTCAGAATGAAGCCAATTTTTGCTTTGAATACATGAAAATGTATACAATAGCAATTTTAATTCTGGTTAGTAAACCAAAGAAAAAAGAATAGCCAACATTGATAAGAAGGAAAACATCTCTTTAGTTTGAAAACTGCTATGATTTTTCTAAGATTTTTAAAGTGACATATTGTTTTTAAATTTAGGAAGATAAAACTTGTAGTAGATGTCTGATTTTAATTTTTAGGAGAAAACTACTATTTTTCATGAAATATCAAAATATATGCAATGCTGAATCTAATCAAGTTTAATTATTCACAGTGTACATAGCACATTGCTATTATTTGTGTAATTATTTAAATAATATTATTTGGTAGTTAGATTCAACCACCTCAAAAAGTTAACTAGAAACTTTTTAAATAAAAATAATAGCTTTTAAAAATTGAGCACCTCCTTTGTAATATTTCAAGCATCTTGAAGCTTGGGTATCTCTTATGTATTGTATTTAGCATTATTCCAGGTATGATCCCTTTACAGAGCTCTTATCGTGGTTGAGTGTGTGTACAAATGAGTAGCAGAAAGGATGGATAGAACATGGTCACACCATCAGTGCTGATGTACACTGAGTGGGCTCAATTCTGGCTCTCTTTAGAGGCTTTATGACCTTGGACAAATGTGGTAAATACCTTGTGTCTTAGCATCCTTACCTGAGAAATGAGAATGGCAATAATATCTCCCATGATGGCTTGATGAAAGTATGGAAGCATTAATACATTGATGCATGTGCTTAGACACACCTTGGCAAAAGAAAAAAAAAAGTTCAATACTACTATTACTTTAGTTTATATTTTCATTAGTGTTGTACCATGGTTAAAAATAAAACAGTATATTATATAAACAACACACAATTCCTATGAAATGAATCCCTTTGTGTAGTTCTGTTTTCCACTCCTCAAATATCTAGTCCGTAATGTATTGTAGCTGCATCACTTCTATTATTTCTACCACTTGATACACTATTTGCTTTTATAGTAATTTTATTCTCATGTTAATGGATCTAACTATCATGTTTGCTTGTGGTTTCTTCATGAACATATGGAAACCACCCCATGTATACATATTGATTAATTTGTTCCATATCATTCTTATGTTAATAGTATCTGAGCAATTTATACCCTGTTCAAAATAATGTAAAACTATTCATGAAAAGCAGAATGGAATCTTGGAAGGTCTTGATCTTAGATTGGAGCCAGGCAGCCATTTAGATGATGTGTGTAACTCCAGGTAACAGTGTCTCATCCTTCACCTGAAATGACATTCTATTTACAGAATACTATGAGACTAATTATACATCTCTGTATGGCATGAATAATTTATATTTTTATATTAAATCAAAAGTAAAGACACCAAAAATGTTCCATAGAAATAGGTTAAAATAAAAAAGTTTGTGCCACATGAATGTCTTGAACAAGCTTCAGACCAATTCTAATTTTCATTTGAAAAACAAATCACCATCATCAGAATACAGACATTTCCTAGAAGGATACTTCAAATTATAAAATTTTGATTGGTTCTACTTATTTTGGTATCGGTAATTACATACATATTCATATATTTTAAAGTAGCTTTTTAATTCTGTGTCATCTGATTCACTATTTAAATAAAGGTGTCTTCTAAATTAAAGACATCTGTGGAAAGGGTTTGAATCTGGAATTCTACTTATTCTTTAAGTGTCTTTGAGCCTCTCTGTATTGCCCTTGTCAAGAACCTGGTATTCTTAACATAGAAACTATTGATAAGTATCCTATTTCTGTTGGATTTATTTCTTTCCATTCCTGTTGCAAAAAGTAAAAGGATTGTCAACAATTGACACAAAATATTTTTGTGTATTGATATATTTAAAAAATTATTTTGACTTATTTTATATTTATCATATATATTACAGTTTCTTTGAACTGGATTTTTTCTATATATTTTTTTCTGAATGAATGGTGTGTACCTTGGGATTCAAGACCATATTTACAGTTTGAGAAACAACTTGCTATATATGTAATTAAGATGATGGTATGTGATTTTCCTCAATAGTTAATTTATCCAAAGGCAGATTTGATGTTTAATAGCATTTGAAATGTAAGTAGGAAAATTTAAAAAGTTAATTATGATAACGAGGAAGCTGCGTCTCTCCTTCTCTAATACTATTCAAGTTGGTCATAGAATCCAAAGAAAATGTTATGTGGGAGAAAGAAATCATACTTAGGTTCACATGAAAAAGTAAGCAAGTACACATATTCATCTCTTACTAAAAGTACATAGAATAGGCTAAATAAAATACAGCATACAAATTTAAATACATAACAAATTTTAAAAGGCATAATTATAAACTGGTAGTAGAAAGAAACAGAAATATGAAAGCTATGCTACATCTATAATAACTGGTTATTTAGTTCTAAAACATTCATTCTAAATGTTGGAAAATTTTACGTTCCTTCCTATACCCAGTAATGATATTATAGAACTGGGCTTGTAAAATTTTCAATTGAATTTAAGTGACAGAAAATGATATAGTGTTTTAGATCCTATGGACACCATTATTGCAGTTATCAGTTTTTGATTTTTAAAATATTTTACAATAAACTTTAATATAGAATATACCTTTAATTTTGAAACAATTACGTATTACTTTGTGGAATAAATTTATATGTTGAAGCCCTGAACTATTGTATTTCAGAATGAGATTATATCTGAAGATGGGGGCTTAAAAGCACAGTTATAAAAAAGTTAGTCTTATAGGAAGGTTCTAATTTAATCTGACACAGAACAATATATACTCTAGGTTAATTAGTGTGTTTTTGAATTTGAGAAAATCTTTGTCTTAACTGTAACTCTTTAATAAAAAACTTGAATTACACTCTTAATTTGACCAAGAATGGCTTTGTATATATATGCATACATATATACACATATATATATGCATAGTATATGTATATATGTATAATACATATAACATGTATAATATACATATATGTATATACATATGTATTAACAATATATAATACATACATATGTGGTGTTATTTACATTCTAATCTCATGTAAATGGTCATAATATTCATTGTCCTTATTTATCTCTTGATGTCTTCTTATGATGTGAGACCTATGAAATACTTTGGAGTCTATAAAAACCCTGATAATCTGACAACTTTCCCATATTCATATATGAATAGACACCAGTGAAACTTCATATCATGTTCACCCATAAGAATGGAATCCTAATTAGAATAAGTATTAGAATATATGTATACATATATATATTGTTCATACATATGTATATACATTATGTATATTATATCTATATACATATATAATCATATACATAAATATATGTATATGTGTGTGTTTGTGTGTGTGTGTGTGTGTGTATATTACATTATGTGAAGTTTCACTGGTATGTATTCATATATGAATATTGGAAAGTTGTCAGATTACCAGGGTTTTTATTTTTATTTATTTATTTATTTAATTTTTATACGACATCAGGGTCCATTACAATTCTTATTACACATATAGGGCACAATTTTTTCATATCTCTGGTTTTATACAAAGTATATTCACACCAATTTATGTCTTCATACATGTACTTTGGATAATAATGATCATCACATACCACCATCATTTCTAACCCCATGCCCCTCCCTTCCCCTCCAACCTCTCTGCCCTACCTAGAGTTTGTCTATTCCTCTCATACATCCTCTTCTTATCCCACTATGAGTCAGCCTCCTTATATCAAAGAAAACATTTGGCAATTAGTTGTACATGATGTGAAGTTTGACTGGTGTATATTCATATATGAATATGAGAAAGTTGTCAGATTATCAGGGTTTTTATAGACTCTAAAGTATTTCACAAATCTCACATCATAAGAAGACATCAAGAAGTAAATTAAAACAATGGATATTATGACCATTTATATGGGATTAGAATGTAAATAACACCATTTGTAGCTATGGAATTTTGTGTATAATATCATTAATTGATTCTTCCACATTTTTAATCACTTTATTCCATAAAATATGAGTAGGATCTTTGAACAACAAGAAACCTAAAGAAAGGATTTTAGGGAGACTGATAAAAGTACTATCTAAATCAAACTTAAATCTGAATTTTAACAAAAGTGTGTGAAATAAGATAAATCAGTCAAAATAGAAGCATCCATAGATGTGATTTTCAAACCCAATGTGTGTGTACTAATACAATGCATGTAATAACATAGATAAGCTACCACAAATGAATGGCAATGTGAAGAGAGGCCACATGTAACAACTCATTCTCTTAGAGGAAGATTTATAATTTGAAATTCACCCTGTATATGATGTTAATTAAAATAATTGATCACTTATAGTATGCATGCAGAATTATTTAGTTGACCATTGAAACTTAACATTAAAGAAGCTTATATCTCAGTAAATAATAGCAATAATAACTATAATTATTTATTAAACATGATATATCAGTCCCTATTTTAACCATTTTTTAATAACTTATTTAAATCTCACAGCAATCCTATTAGATAGGTTAAAAACATTGTAGAAATTTTGTGAATGAGAAAATGGAAGCAAACAAAAGATTAAGTCGATTGCCCAAGTTTGGGAAGTTAAGTTCTACAGGCAGAATTTGAACTCACAAAGTCAGTTGGCGTTTGCAATCTGACTCAGGACTGAAGACTTCTTCAATCTTAGCGTTTGTACTGCTGCTAAAATAGAAGATTAACAATAATAACAACAAATTGGGCAATAAACTTTGAAACCTGCTTCCTGACCATCACAACCAAGCCTTGCCAGTTATCTCTGCCAAAGCTCCTCTGCTTCTGTGTAATAACTAGTATACTTCTGCCAAGAATACTCTTAATGTCAGGTAAACCAGTTTCAGCTTAGCTAGTATTCTTCTGTCACTCCCCACCCAGGTGGCAGACCCAAGAAACTTAGGTAACAGGTGCTTCTCAAGTAGACTGAACCCTGAAGGTTCTGGCTTGTTTGGAGAAATCATGCATCACTGAAGGTATCTTTGGAATGTGGAAGGGCTGAAACATACCACTCTGCCCAGATTTGTTTTTTCCCTGACATCGATAGAGTTACTCTTCCTAGGTCAGTGCCATCAATCAAAGACATATATTGTAATCAAATACTCAATTAAGGTTGATGCAATTTGAAAACCCTTCTCCTGTCCTTGCCACAGTAAGCAGCACACCAGGATCACTGCATAGTTCACCTTTCACTTTGAAAAAATAGTGAATGCATTTTCAGTGATTAGCATGTAAGAAACTGAACATCATACTCTGGAAAGAGGGACCTTCCACTAATTTATAAATAAATGAAAACAAAGACTACTTATTAATTTCATTGCCAAACAGCAAATGATGAAACAGTCTATTTTTCACTAAAAGATATAGACATTTTATATATTGTGGCTAAAAACAAAATAATCATATAATCAATAATGCATACCCAAGAAACTACTCCTTTCATTGAGTAAAGAAGAGTAATAAGGCCAATGAAAATCCTCCTGTAACATTTAAGATGTGAGCTTTGTTGATTTTGACAACATTTTACATTCTATTGAAGATTTGTTGGCTCTACCACCTGGCCTAAGTATGAAACTTGTGTCAGCCAGAAGGATGGGAAAATGAATCAAATAAATGAGACAATGTAGACAGTGTTCAAGTGAGTATCTAACTCACCCTCCTTAGGAAATGCTGAGTTACACAAATGACAAGACACAAATCACTGGAATCTGCTGAAAGGGGAGAGAGGAGCATTAGGCACTTTAGAAGTCTCTCCAGCCATAACTTTTAAAGTCGGATTTGGGCACTTGAAAGGATAAAACCATGTAATCTGAAAATTCACTTATGTAGAATACATAAGTGCTTTCTTAAGCATGATATACATATTAATTATTAGTCAATGATTTTTGAATTCTTTCCAGCTTTGATCTTCATATACATAATTCTGTATGGATTATATGACATATATTCCACCCTCCAGGTGTGTTCTCTTGTACACTTTATTTTTTTTAAGAGTAAGTAATTTTGCATTCCACACAGCAGAGGGAAAGGTAGCTCTAGAGGTCATTTTTTTCAAGAGATCAGAATAAACTAGAAAAAAATGCAAAAGGAATATATATATATATATATATATATATATATATATATATATATATATATATATATATTCATATTTCTTTGAATAAGTTTAAGGGGTCTTAAGTATGCCCTTGAAGAGTCTAAACAGCACAAATTACAGAGAAATTTATCTCATATCCAATTCACCATTCTATGCCCTGTAACAAAATGTGATTGAAAACACCACATACAGATGGTATATATTACAGATATATATTTTCACATTTACAATATGTAAAATTATTTACCTACATGTGAACATTCAAACACTTTCACCACACAGTGTATTCAGGACCTAGATAAGTAGTGGTACCTCTACTAGTAATCTAACCCTGGCTTCTCTAAGTGTCTTCATTTGTAAAATAAGTTTTTCTAGGTGTCTTATTTATAAAATAGTGCCTTTATTTGGAAAATAACCTTAAATAGGCTTCATGGGTATCACAGATGATTTCTCATGTCAATGGGGCAATCTTGCTTTACATCTGTTATCATAGCATCCTGTGTAGTTTACCATATTTAAACTATGTTTTTTAAAACAGAAACTACTATATATAGTTGCAAAAAGGCAATCTAGGATGGTGTCATGAACTGAGTATTTGTGACACCTATAAGTTTGTAGTTTGGAGTCCTAGTCCCTATTGCAAATTTATTAGGAAATAGGACCTTTTGGAGGTAGTTTAGAAGAAATTATGAAGGTGGAGTCCTCATGATGGAATTAGAATCCTTATAGGAAGAGAAAAAGAATAAAGCTCCTTTGCTTTCTACTTGTGAACATATAGCAATAAGGTAGCCAGCCAAGAACTAGTTAACTGGCATTAGAATCTCAGAATCCAAAATTGTGAGAAATTAACTTCTTTGGTTTAAACCACCCAGTTTGCAGCATTTTGCAATTTTGGTTTGAGTTTACTGATAAATGTTTTGTCTGACAACTCCTTTGTAGATTCAAGTTTGCACAGGATCATCTACTGAACCATTGAACACAAGTGCCATGAACAGTTCTCACCTTAACACAAAGTGAGAAGATGGCCCAAAATAACCCTATCTCTTTTCCTGACCTCTCGGTGCTTATTGCCTGAAAAGACACCAAAGAGGACACATCTAATCAAAATACACTTAGGGATGTACTCCCTCTGGTCTACAAATGTGATAGGAAGGTATTTGACACTCTTCTAGACAGTTATCTTGCAAACCCAGCACAATTTTTTATGCATATCAAGTAGCCAGGCTGTTTGTTGATAGTGCTCAGTGAGAATAGGTGAATTTATTGATTAATTAAGATATGTGTAGAAAAAAATAAGCTCAATATCAATGTAGAGACACTTGAAAAACAGTCTTAACTGAACTGAAGAACAGAAAAAATTCATATCATTATACTTTCTATAGATTGTCATTTATTATAAAAATAAAATGTTCACTAATTTTATTGGAGATATATATATATATATATATATATATATATATATATATATATATAATTTAATTTTTAGTTGTAGATGGACACAAAATCTTTATTTTATTTATTTATTTTTTATGTGGTGCTGAGGATTGAACCTAGTGCCTCACACATGTGATGCAGGCACTCTACCACTGAACAACAGCCCCAGCCCTGAACTAAGAATTTAATTGTATAAATTCCAATAGATGAAATTGTTGAATTATATGGGGATTCTATTTTTATTTTTAAAAAATATTACTATATTTTGCCATAGTGACTATGCTAATTTACTTCACCATGAACATTATAAAAATGGTTCTCTTTTGCCACATCCTTGGCAACACTTGTTAACATTTATTTATTTATTTTACTTTTCTTGGTATTGGTATTGAACTCAAGGGTACTCACACACTGAGCCAATCCTCAGCCTTATTTTGCATTTTAGTTAGACATAGGGTCTTGCTGAGTTAATTAGCACCTTGCTTTTGTTTAGGCTGGTTATGAACTCTGGAGCTTCCTGCCACAGCCTCCTGAGCTGCAAGGATTGTAGGTATGTGCTACCAAGTCCACCTCTTTAATTTTTTTAGGGTAGCCATTTTAACAAGAATGAAGTCACCTCTCACTATGGTATAAAATTGTATTTCTCTAATTGTTAATGATGCTGAACATTTTTTTCATATATCTGTTAACCATTTCTATGTCTTCTTTTAAGGAAGTACTATTAAGAAGTTTTTATTTATTTTTGAGTTGTTTGGTAGGATTGCTACTGAGACTTTTTATAAAAGATACCTTACTATTGATATAACAGAGATACAAAGAAATACTAGAAATTATTATGAACAACTGTATGTTCCAAAATTTGATAATTAGGAAAAATGGACAAGTTATTGTACATGTGTTCCCTCCCAAGATTAATAAAGATGAAACAGAAAACTTGAATAGACCAGTAATGAGTACTGAAGCAGTTTGCTTAATCAAAGAATAAAAATCAAATAGGTGATAGTCTACAAGCAAATTTAAGTCAGAACCTTATATAACCTGACCATGAACTGCATTTAAAAATGTGTGCTGGAGGGGATAGGGATGTGGCTCAAGCGGTAGTGCAGTCTCGCCTGGCATGCATGCAGCCTGGTTTCGATCCTCAGCACCACATACAAACAAAGATGTTGTGTCTGCCGAAAACTAAAAAATAAATATTAAAATTCTCTCTCTCTCTCTCTCTCTCTCTCTCTCTCTTTAAAAAAAATGTAGGCTGGATAATATTGGTGATTGTCTACAAGACTCTTTACCAAGCCCTCCTTTTGTGAGAAGGGTTCAACCAGGGTGCGTGTGCTAGGAGGCAGGAGTTACTGAAAAAATAAAAGGGGTTGGATATGTAAAAGAGAGGGGGAGATTGAGATTAGATGAAAATGAGAAAAAATAAATCAGGAAAAGAAAAATAAAAAATAAAATGAAGGAGAAATGCACATTTAAAGGTTAAGTGAGAAAAAACAAATTATTAAATTTTCAAATTTATTATGGAAGATGAAATATCATGTATTGAGAAAGATGATATAGTGTAAGGCCATGGGAATAAAGCCACTAAAACACCAATTAGTCTTCTCAAAATGACAGAGGCAATAAGGACTATTTTTTTTAGTGGATAAGACTTTCTCTATTTGAAAAAAATGAAAAAGGTTTTGTATATTTTATGTCTATAATATATATTATTTAAAATTTTTGAAAAGCATTTGTTTTTTAAAAAAATGCTTGGCTTATAATTAAAATAGTAATATATTTTTCTAAAACATAAAAAGTAAAGTATTGTAAACTGAGTAGATTTGTTCTTTCTCTATCTCACCATTTATATTTCATGTATATAAGTGTATACATTATTGGAAAAGTAGATGTGTATTTCTCAATAGTTTAATTACATAATTTTCTATAAGTAATTGATTTATTCAGCACCACTTAGGAAGAATATCCTGAGTATCCTGTAAAAGTCCATAATTAATTCAGAGTATTAGGAGAATTAAACATAAAGCTGATTAGCTCTGTTGAACATTTAGTTGATGTCAATTAAATATCTGCTACATGAATGAATAAATATTATATGGAACTGTAAAAACTTTATATCAAAATGAATTATAGGGATTAATTTAAATTTTTTAGTCTACACAACAATTTAGTGCACATTGATCATACTTCATGTGATACTTCAATACAATGGATTGTGCACTGTTCAAATGAGGAGAAGTATATATTTGTGGTGTTTTGAGAATACTATCAGACACTCTTTTTGACCCTAAGTTTGAAGCAGACAAAGTGAAGCTCCTATTTTATGGAGATGGTGTTCCGGATCATGTAGAAGCATGTATGGAGTAAATACATATATATACCTCCCTTTGGAGTTTTCTGCATAAATTTAGCTTTGATTTTATAACTATCTTTATCAATTATCTAAGTCATGAGTAGCTTTAAACCACATTGACAATACAAATATTCTTAGTTTGAGTTATAATATATTTTTTTATAGTTGCTTATTTCTGGCTGCCTCAGATATTTCTTTGCTGGGAGCCATCAGCCAAGTAGGTATGACAATCTCCTTGCCAGCTTACTCCCATGCTGTCTAGTGGAAGGACTTCTGAATGGTGACCTTGCTCAAGGACCAGGGCGGTTTAGCATAATAGGAGATTAGGGTGTTCCCCCTTTAGAATAGGGCAGTTTAGCATAATAGGAGATTAGGGTGTTCCCCCTTTAGAATAGGGCGTATCCTGCTGCTGAGTTACTCTTGAGTTCTTAGGGTCAGACAGTATATTTTGGGAGACAGAAGCCCATGCGGAGTGGATTTGGGCAGAGTAGTGGATTTGGGCAGAGTGTGGATTTGGGCAGAGAACGTGGATTTCCCCAGAACGTGTTTGTAGACGGCCGGTGTGAGTTCGGGAATAAAGAATTGCTGTTTGAATCTACAAGCTGTGTGGTGGCTCGTGATTTGTGCCCAGCCAGAGACTGTGGCATTTCTTATTGAATTTTATCTTGTGCATTGCTTCTCAATTTCTGCAGAATCAAAATGTCTTATTTGTAGTATTCTAGCCAAAACAATGCAAGGAGAAATTGAAACAAAAAATATAATTCTCACAAAGGCATGTCACACAAAGCAGAGAGAGAAAATAAACGGCATGCTAGCCATTTTTGCAATAATTTTCCCCCTTCAATTAATCAGACACTCAATTGGCTTGAAAAAACATATATCATCTAAGACAAGCAATCCATCTTGGCTGGCACCTGAAGTAGATGGGCCATTCTTTACCTTATAGCACTTGAGCTATATAAACCCAAAAGTATAAAATAAAATTCTGAACACACAAGGTTAAAGAATAGCAGAGTCAGGTTTCATCTTCTGAAATCATGTTAAATGGTCAAGGTGAGGAACAAAAGTAATATCCATGTTTTGTGAAATAGGAGGCAAATGTGAACCTGAATGTCAGGAATGATAAATGTAGCAAGAACCCTCCAATACAGAAAGAAGCTTACCTACACAGCACAGTCAACAAATATACCACACTTTTTTGTATGTGTTCTTACACCAGCAAGTGGGTTCCTTGCAGTAAGGGTTAATATGACCATTTTGAATGATTTGAACACAAATTTGAACAAATGTGATTATTTATTTGAAGAAAAAGATATTTATATCAGTTTTAACAAAACCATTCTTTAATGTATTTCCAAATTGGTGATATAAGACATTCTTGAAGTAATGCAGTTTGTGCTTGATGCTCTCCCTTCCTGTTCTTGTGAATTAGAAGGTTTCTTTGAGATTCATTAGACAAAAAAGTGATGTGCCAATATGCTTTGATAACCAGGAGGACATTGAGGCAAAAATCAGAAAGTGGATCAAGATTACAATGGAGAAAAAAGTTGAACTGGGCCCCAATGTCATCATTCAACCCACCATATAGATTAAAGAAACAAAATGAGCTGGTTGACCACGAGAGAATAATGAAGCAGAGGCACACACAGCTGCACACATGAGGGACAAAGAGCATGGTTTTGCTTATAATGTTCTAGAATACTATTTTTCTTTTCCTTTTTATATTCAGATGATTTGGTTTATTTTACTGATAGTCCAAAGAACACTAAATAATATTAAGTCTACTACATGATTTCACATTTTTGCTAAATGAACTAAGAAAGATATTTAAATTTGAAACAGATGACAATTTATATTACCAAGTAAAATATGCAATATAAAATAAAAAATTAATTTAAGAAAATTTACTAGATAAATTATAAAATGCAAAACAAAATATTTTGTAATTCCTTGTAATGTCATATACAAAAAATGACAAATTTATTTAATCTATATATAAATTTAAATGCACAGTTATAACATTAAGTTTGAGTGTTTTATGTATGTACATATTATAATTCACATTAGCATTAAGATTTATATATATATATATATATGAAACATATATATAATATAGTTTATCACTTGCCTCTTCAAAACAAGCTCATTATCCCCGATTTGAAGAAAAATAACATATATGTGTATATATACATATATATGTTTATATACACACAATCATATATGTCTATTTATATGATTCTATTCTGTTCTTCCTAAAGTTGGGAAAAGCAAATATCATTTTTAAAAAATGAGACTCAGTAATAGATATAATCAAGCTGTCATCAGTGTATAGAAAAGGGAAACAGACAGGGAAGAGGTTATGAAAGAAAGGCATTTTGCTGTTTACTTTTATGCTTTGTCTTGAAATTTTCAAAGATAAAATTATTGAATATAGGGCTAAAAATGTATATCAGTGGTGGAATGCTTGCCTAGCATGCACCAAGCCCTGGATTTCATCCCCAGCACTACCACCTACACACATACACAATTATTAAACCTGACTTTAAAAATATGACGATTCATGGTTAGGAAACCATCACTCTATCCATTTGTAGTTCTAACAAGATCAGAATTTTAAAACTCCAAAATGCTATTTACCTCACTCTGATAAAAGTTTCCAGTATCAGCAAGTGGGAATTTTCTACAATTCACTCCACCAAGCATTGCCAATATAATATCAGTAATATGGATTCAGTAAGCAAAGAAAGGAGGTGGTCTGCTGATCTCTTTTCTTTTACTGGTGGGGAGTGCGGCTGAATATAGAACATGTAGGTCAAGGTGCACTTTCCTCGGGATTCTCTAGGAAGACAAATACATTTCAAGCATTTAACTTCCTTAGAGAACAATGAAAGTCAGAAGCAAAGGGGAAGATATTCCTGGAGGAATAAAAGGGAATCTCATCTTTTTAAGGTAAGTTTGGTTGCAAATGTGAATTAGTACACCTGAGATATGCCTACCACTTTAGCCAGGACTTTGGCAGACCTTGCTCATTCTGCTTGGTGAGCACCTGTCAGGGAGCTACAGTGGGCAACTGAATTGTCTAAAGTTGCCAGTGATTAGGAGAAGGTTATTATCTTTTATCTGTAAGAATTGGACAAAATATGTAACTATAATGACTATTATTAATAAAATTCCTATTTAGAATTCTTGTAGCTAAAAGAAAATATATGATCACCACAACTAAAACTTGAGTTCTTTATATGCAGAATTAAAAAAGAGAAATTACTTATTGTTGAATAAATATTTAATGAAATGATAAATAATGTGGAAAAATTAAGAGAATTATATTGTAAAGTAGATACAAGAGGAGGTGGTGGGTTAGAGGGTCTGAAAAAATAAGGAATAGCAAGAAGGGGAAGTCAAATAAGAAATGCATTTCCCTGAGCCTGGAGATTTCAAATGCTTATTATATCCTAGACAGGATTAATGATAAATTATATATCATTTCTAACACATTGATAAATATCCTCAATTCAGAAAGGGACAAAATCTTACAATATTCAGGGTAGAAAAATATTTCCCACACACCAAAAAATTAAAATTAAAAAAGACAGAGAAAGAGAAAATCTTCCAACCATGGGATTTCTAATTGACATACCAGAAATTGAAGGGCACTGGAGTAAAATCAATGAATTACTGACTACAGTTCTCTGCTCTTTAAGAGTAATTATAGTGAGTCGCTATAATTCTATTTTTGATTTTAAAACAAAAGATAATCACAAATGTAAAAGTCACAGCTTTACTCCATGTAAATTTGGACAACACTAGAGAAAATAATTAATTTAGTAACTATCAACTCTGTTCAGAATTATTAAAAAAAGGAATAAATATAAAAATAAATTTTAGCAAACATTGAATTTTATAGTATATTTATAAACATATTAGTCAATAATACAATTAAAATTGTTGCTGTGTTATTTAAAATTATTGAAGTAGATAATTAATACTGTGTAAATATTTAATATTCCAGAATTAAAGAGGTGAGAGGTATCTAGAGATGATAAATGACAGAAAGATTGATAAATAAGTAGATAGAAAGATATTTCAAGAAAACATAGGATTAGGCAAGGTCTAAAGGTACTTATTTCTCATCCAGTAAAGACTGAGAGGTGAAGAATCAAGCAAAGTAAGATACTTAATTTCTGCATTTAATAGAAGAAGGTAGAAACGTGTGTAATGTCTACATTATGAATAATAATAATAATAATAATAATAATAATAATAATAACAACAACAACAACAGACACGATGCTTGTTATATTGATGACTAAATACTAAATACCATCATGAATGGATGACAAAATACTAAGAAAAATAAAAATAAAATTGCTGAAAGTTCTGTGCTAGATTCAATTTATTGTAAGCCTAAAATAAGAATCCTGTGTGTTTATTCAGAATGATAGCGGATGGGCCAGCAAACTGAGCCTGCTTTCCTAAGGTCTAGGGACATAGGAATATTAGAAGGATCAAGCAATAAGTGCATATTTTTATGTAAAAATTTTCATCATTTATTTTCTTAAAGAAAGCACAATTTTGTTTTCAAGTGTCATAAATATTTCAATGGAAATCATATTTTCTTGGAATTAACTAATTCTGTAGAGAAACATTTAATAGACACTAAGTTTATGATATCTGTATGAAAAAAACAGCACTTGAAATGGAAAAAATATCAACACATAGGTATACTTTTTAAAATGTACTTGAAAAATTGTAATATGTCTTTGTTGTTCAGTAACATTAGTCAACTAACAAATTAATTGTTGATCATAGCAGTGGAAAAATGTCAAATTAATAACTTATAGGACTACAAGGCACATGTACTAATTTGCTAATCTATCTTAGAGGATCTGTCTCAGGAAAAATATAGAAACTGAAAAAAAATACTATTCTAAAATATATCCTTGCACTTTGATCTACTAGCTAAAAGCTTAATGTATGTACACAATCAAAAGAAGGAAGCTAAGATATCACTTGAAATGGTATTTTGCATTAACTTTCTTTTCAAGTCATGAATATTAAGGAATATTTTTTGAGGTGATGATTTCAATATGTGATGATTAGTAAATTAGAGGGAAATTTTATTTTTGTAATTTCAAATGACATCCCATAATTAATTAGGCTCCAAAGTAGAAAAAAATGTTGAATCTTTAAAATAAAAAAATATTTCCAAAGAAACAACTGGGAAGATATTAGTTTGTTCTAATTAATTTTATTTCTATATTTTCAAATACACATGAAAATTATTTAATAGAAATTGAGTTTTATTAATAGGGGAAATTAAATTGTGCTAATCTGTTTAAAAAGAGTGACATTGTTTCTGATTTAAGAACTTACAAATGATTTCAGTAAACCATTGTAAACAATAAAGTTTTGCTACTTTGTCCAGCAGAGAATAAAATATGGAAACCCATGCAGCAGTTTTACTCCTACATTTAGCACCATGAAAGTATAAACATAGATAAAACACTTGGCTTTATAAAAGCGTACAAGGTGAAAAAACACTTATGAGAAGGAAATAGTCATCACTTTTTAAAATTATTTCTAAGTGAAGTATACATACATATGTATGTTTAGGGTGGGTTTCTAAATGAGTTCAATGACACTAACTAATGTGATGGTTTAAAAGGAACATAAGCCATTATGCATGATGATATCATGCAATCACAATTTGCTATTTTACATGATTTTCTTCCATACTCTAAGATTTGATCTTTTAATCAAAAATATAAAAACTACACAAGTTTGACATTAATAAAATATCAAAACTGTATCGATTTAATGCATTTAGATTAAGATTCCAATGATGTTCTTCATATTAATAGAAAAAGCAATGATGAAATTTATTTGGAAAATAAGAGGGCCAGAATAGCCAAAGAATTTCTTACCAAGTAAAAGCAAAGCAAGAGGCATCATAATACCATACCTAAAGTTGTACTACAGAGCTATAGTAAGAAAAATGTCATTTTATTGGCACCTAAACAGACATATAGACCCATGGTATAGAATAGAAGATACAGAGACAAACCCACATAAATACGCAGTTATCTCATATTAGTCAAAGGTGCCATAAACATAAATTGGAGAAAAGATAACCTCTTCATCAAGTAGTTCTGGGAAGACTGGAAATCCATATGCAGCAAAATGAAATTAAATCCCTATTTCTCATTCTGTACAAAACTCAACATTGTTAAAGGACCAAGGCATTATATGGGAAACCCTGTACCTACCTGAAGAAAAAATAGGAATAAATCTCCATCATGTCAGCTTAGGAACCAAATTCCTCAACAAGACTCCTAAAGCACAAGAAGTAATTTAAGTATCAATAAATGGGATGGTATCAGATTAAAAACACCTTCATAACAAAGAACACAATTAAGAAAATAAAGAGAAAGCCTATAGAGTGGAATAAAATCTTTACCACCTGCACCTCAGATAGAGCATTAATCTGCAGGATATATAAAGAACTCAAAAACTTGAACACAAAAACCAACCAAACAAACAAACAACCCAATCAATATATGGGGAGTGGAACTGAACAGACACTTCACATAGGAAGAAATACTATTGGTCAAAAAATAAATGAAAAAATGTTCAACATCTTTAGCAATTTGAGAAATGCAAATTAAATTATACAGACATTTCATGTCACTCCAGACAGAATGGCAATTTCCAAGAATACAAGTCATAATAAATGTTGGTGAGGATATGGGAGAAAAGGTACACTCATACACTGCAGGTGGGACTGCAAATTGGTGCAAAGACTCTGGAAAGAAGTATAGATATTCCTCAGAAACCTTAGAATGGAACCACCATTTGATCCAGCTTCCCACTCCTAGGTTTATGCACAAAGTACTTAAAATCAGCATACTACATTGATGTGGCCACATCAATGTTTATAACAGCTCAATTACACAATATCTAAGCTATGGAACCAACCCAGGTTCCCTTCAACAGATGAATGGATAAAGAAAATGTGGTAGATAAGAAAATGAAATAATATTCAGCCTCAAAGAAGAATAAAATTATGGAATTTTTGGGCAACTGGATGAAACTGGAGATTCTCATGCTAAGTGAAATAGACAATCCCTTAAAATCAAAAGCTCATATTTGCTGAGAGCCATAGCCAAGTAGGAATGACACATGGCATTTTTGGTTGAAAGGTGACACCAGCAAGCCACTGAGATGATAATGATTATGTTAAGATGTGCATTCAATTGGAGATTAGACCCCTGCTGTCCGCCTTGGTCTGCTACTTTGGTGCTCTGCATTGGGAAGTGCGATAGGAGGGAATTCTGGGGGAGGAATTTTCTGTTGATGTAGTGTGTCCCGGTAGAAGGCCATGTGCGTGGCATTCACGGGAGTTTTGGAAATAAAGTTTGTTCCTGCTTGAGTGGCTCGTGATTTTGTGCCCAGGCAGACTGCAGCACATGGTATCTCTGATATAGGGATGTTAACACACAATAAGGTGAGAAAGGGAAGAAGAGAAGTTATTTGAATTAGACAAAGGGAAGTGATGGGAAGTGAGAAATGTTGGGAAAAGGAAAGAGAATACAATAAATCAGACATAACTTTCCTACGTTCATATATGAATGCATGAACAGTGAAATTCCACATTATATACAACCACAAGAATGGGAAGTTATATCTCATGTATGAATAATATGTCAAAATACATTATATTCTTATATATAACTATAAAGAATTAAGAATGAATATAACCAGGGTATTTCATTTTGAGCCAGGGTCTTGGAGAGTTGTCCAGATTGACCACAAACTTATTATTTGCTTGACTCAGCCCCCTGAGTTTCGAGTTGCTGTGAGTACAGTTATGTGTTATACCATGAGCCACTCTAAAACATAATCATTGACATATGGACAAAGAGGTATTTTTTTGTACTCTGTGTTAAGCCTATGTAATTTATGGGGGTTTGGGGAAAAGATTACTAATTCTTATTCCTTTAGAAATTAAGCAAAGAGGAGGAAATATGATTGCTGTTGTTTGGACATTGGGGATTTGGGGTTACAGCAGTAAATATGCAGCAACTTTAAGTAGGTTGCTCAGGAAAAGACTCATCTAAAACCTGAAACCTTAAGACTTAATGGATGTGAGTGGGTGAAACAAATCTGTGACTGGGGAATGAGCATTTAGGTAAAGAAAAAAAGTATAAACCCTACAAGAGGGAAGATTACTGAGATGTTAACTGTAGAAGTAGCAAACCAATTTAGTTGTACCAATTCCTAAAGGGACACAGAGACAGGAAAGGTGGTGAGAGAGCAGGGATGGAATGGTCTAGCCAGGACCATGTAGTATATTGTAAAAAATCATTTTTTTACTCTGAATAGAATGGAAAGTCAAAGTATGAATGATTTTTTTTCCAAACAGAGGTAAGATCCATCAGAAATTATTTGGAGTGTCAAGGTTCTTGTTATAAATTTGTAAAAATTGTGAATTCTGTGGAAAGAAGTTAGAATGTATTTTAAATAATTATGTATGAATTAGCCTGGTGTGATATAAATAACTTCTTTAAAATAATTTGAAAATGTGAAAATTTTGCCATGGCTGATACTAATTAGGTCTGTGATCTTGAACAAGTTGCAAAAATCTCTTTGCCCTCAGCTTCCTGTTTACTGAGAGAGATTGCCAGCTGTGATTTCTAATGCTCTCCTAGGTCTGAATTTCTGAAACTCTGTGCACTGGGTCAACTTCCTGAACCTTTTTTTTTTCTTTCCAGTTGCTGGGCAGATAATTTAGTAATTAAATTTAACTCACTCCAGTTGTCTTTGTTGTTTATACAAAAAGCAGTTTTATTTCCTTCATTTTTTCTTTTATTAATATCATATTTAAAAATGGTGGCTGAGTAATAGAAGATGATGCAATAATATATTTTTTAAAGAGAGAGATTTTTTTAATATTTATTTTCTAGTTTTCAGTGGGCACATCATCTTTATTTTATTTTTATGTGGTGCTGAGGATTGAATCCAGCACCCCACACATGCCAGGCAAGCACGCCACCACTTGATCCACATCCCCAGCCCCTACAATAATATTTTTATATGTTCATTTGATTTGTTTTCCCATTCTTTTGCAGAGCCATACACTTTTCAGTATTAAATTCCAAGCAAATTATCTACAATTCACAGCAGATTTTTCACTGAAGTGCATAAATACTAAGGATAATAATAGGTTGAGAAGTTGATACCACATATGGAAATGCCTATATGTTCATTTCAGATAAGGTAGAGGGCATTCATTCTTCTATAAGTTATAAAAGTAGTAGGAGTGAATATGAACTGAGGGAATGAAACTTGGATGAAAATGAGGTTATACATATAAAAATAGCATTTTCTATAAGGAACATCTATTTGTGCTTTAGATGTGGACAACCAGAAGCCACAAAGTAAATGTGTGGGTGCCATTGGGTCTGTGATATACACTTTGGGTAGGTAAAAGCTTCAGCTAACACAACACCATTTATTAGGAACCCACAATATGTGTGCACTGGTTCCTCTTCTCTGTATTAAACTTTCAGCTGGTTCCACTTGATTTTTTAAGTGACTCTTTAATATTAGCCAATGAATGTGAATGCTTCTTCCATCTGGGGCTCCAAATTAAATTTCACATTAAATCCATACTTTCCAAGGTCAGAATCATGAACCATGCTGAGAATTTCTTACCAGGTTATTAAAGCTGTCACTTTCAAAGAACTGATTACCAACCCTTGGTGGAGGCGATCCCCCACTCACTGTCTTGACAGGGTCACAGTGAGAAAAAGTGTTGGCAAAGCCGCTCTCCCACTGTCTTGACAGGGTCACAGTGAGGATGAATGCTGGCAAAGCCACGCTGGTTGGTGGGTAACCGAAACCATGAGACCCTTTTTTATGTAATTGGGACTTTGCATTTTCATGCTTATGTTTCTCACAGGAGGCATGAGTATGTCAAATGCCAAACAAATTAAATTTCAGATGGCTAGAACAGAACAGGTAGTTCATGCCTTGGAGGCCGTTCTACCCACCCCTCAGCATATCAAGGACAAAATAAAAGGCTATTCTTCTATCTTAGTACATTGTGGACAAACCTAATAATGGACAACAATCATCCTCTGAAAAACAAATTCTTTGAGAACTAGTGCACCTTGACTGAGAAACAAACTCTTTGAGAACTAGTGTACCTTGACTGAGAAACAAAGAAACTCTTCGAGAAAGCAGCTCAACCAGTTTTATGAGAATAAATTTAGGAATCAATTAAAATAGGTTTATAAAACACAGTTTTAAAATAATGTTAGAAATATTATTTTATTTAGATTCTTAAGTTTAGAAATTCTTAAGTCTTTAAGTTGTATAGGTTTCTGATATGTTTTAAGGATGATTCATAAACTTTAAGATATTTTAAATATAAGATTTAAAGGGACTTTCTTAGATGGGAATTTTAAATTAAAAATAAAGTACAAGTGTACTTTAGGTTAATGATTGGCTAGGTGACTTAGAGTCTGGTTACGTAGTTTGGCATTAGTTAATAAGGAAATAACATATCTTGGAAAAAATAGTAAATCTTGGGAAAATCTGAAGGATGTAAATTGGTGACATGTTTTATTGATGATTTTGTACTTTGATGATTGTATAGCTGGGGGTCATATCCTGGAAGAATGTAGATCGGTGTGCTCTCAATCATGGTTAAGGAAATGTCATGTCTTGGCAAAGTTTTAAATTATATAATCAATGACGTATTGTGAATCTATAATGATGAGAAAAATTGTAATAAAAAGGGGACCCAGAGAAAGCTGCTTTAGCTCTCTCTCTGGAGATTGCTCAAACGGAACGACTCCTGTCTCATCATTTCGCCGACGCCACTCCTCCTTCAGGACTCCCTGGACCCCGCTGGGGCTGGACCCCGGCAAACCCTGGCTTATTCCAGTTTTCAATTGAAAAACATGAATGACAATAGTTTTAAAGCCATTCATTTTTAATCTCAAGCAATAGTGATCAATTCCCAATATAGTGTTTTTCACAATAACTTTGCGAAGTGTTCTAAAACCTTTCTCAGATACAGGAATGCATTCCTTAGGTAGGAAACTGGTTTTATACTTAGTATGCATAATATTTCCATACAAAATCCATAATGGTCATGTCCAAAGACCATTCATCTCATAATGAGATTTAGTTTTGTCCAGGCAAATAATGCTAAAGCTAAAAACCAATAGCATTTTTGACTTTTTATCAATTTTCCATCAAAATATGAAAGTATTTTCAAAGTCATATAATTAAGGTTTGAACATAAATATGGCCAATTTAATAATAGTTATATAAAATTCTTAATGGGAACCAAGCATTAAAATATTATGTTTGATATTGTTGACATTGGCTATAAAATGATAAAATATCACATTCCCAATAGCAATTAAGAAACTTGGAATTGTTTTAATTTCATAAATCTTTCCTTTGATGTCAGAGAATAAAACCAACAAAAACTTTGTTGAACAAGATTTTTCTATTAAGAAATGTTTAATTTTGCTCAAGCTTATTGTTTATCTCTTATGCAGATGCTGGAATATGGGATGCCATGACATATAAAGTGTTGTTACTGTCATTAAAATACTTTCAAACAAGATGAAAAAATAATCATTTATCCATTTATTCACCAAATGAAGCAAAAAGACATGCTGTGTAGGTGGGACAGATAACAAGGCCCTGTCCAAAACCAATGATGCTCTTAGACAAGACAAGCATAATAAATCACATTTGCTGACATCTATAGTAAAAGAAAATATATTAAAATATTTCGGCTTTATCTAACCACTGAAAAACATTATTTTTTCAATATTAAAATGTGGTTTACTGAAAACATGTCATATTAGTTGGCTGGTTATGTCTAAATTAAATAACTTTTATTTATATTATTTTGATAACATGATAAGGCTACAGCAATAAAACCCTTGAGAATATTTATGATTTTAATAGGTTTTTTAATCCTGAAAATTGTAATAAAAATACTCACTGGATATAGTACATATTTCTATATAGGGAATTATAATTTTAGAATTAAGGAAAGAAATTGTGACTATAAATGTACCATAAAGATAAACTCTTAATTACTCAAAACAGGATTTCCTTCTTTGTTTGTTTGTTTCTTTGTTTCTTTCTTTCTTTCTTTCCTTTTCTTTTCTTTTATACCAAGGATGAAACTATTTTTTATATTTTATTTAGAGACAAAGTACTCACTGAGTTGCCTAGGGCCTTGCTAAATTGCTGAGACTGGCTTTGAACTTGTGATCTTTCTGCCTCTTCCTTCCCAGCTACTGGGACTATAGGTGTTCACCAACATGCATGGCTTAAAACTGGATTTCTACAATAAAATATAAAAAAGTAACAAAGACATAAGTTGCTATTAGTTCATAAAAGCAATTAAATGTATCATCACGAATATCCTTATTATCCAAACCAGGGGTATTGTTACAGAAGTCAGTTCATAAGTGGACATCTTATAGCTCTGTGACATCTTGGAACACATAAAGATGCTTCAGGTGAAGTGGGGCATGCCAGAGGCTTTAGAGCCTGAGGTATGGAGATTAAGGATTCAAAACCAGCCTCAGCAACTTGATGATGTACTAAGCAACTTATCAAATTAGTGTGACCCTGTCTCTAAGTAAAAATATTTAAAAGGTGGGGGGGATATGACCCAGTGGTTAAGTGTTTCTGGGTTCATTCCCCAGTAAAAAAAAAAAAAGTATTTACATGGATGTTTATGTTTATGTTGGAATACATAAAATCCTAAAAGGAATAAGAAGAGCTAATGAAAGTTCTTTAGAGAAACAATGTTTTCATTTCTCCTTTTTAGGAGAGAAAGTTATAGTTCATGTGTGTGTGTGTGTGTGTGTGTGTGTGTGTGTGTATGCATACACACCCTTTTTTATTTGGTTATTGGCATGAGAGGGTTCCCTTGTTATGCACACTCAGAAGCAACTTCAAAGTCATATTGTGTATATATTATTTACTTGGCATAAATCCAATACTCTTAACTAATGAAATGTGAAATCAAAATAGCATAAAGGGGCTAAATTGGAAGGGAAGAAGACTGACACTGGCTTTCAGCACTCAAACTCCTACACAGGAATGTGAAGGTGGAAACATAAATTTTCTATGTTTATAAAAGATAGAATGAGAATAACCACTACCCATTCTGATTTAAATGTACAAGTTACCCTTGGGCATCAATTATAACCTAGCTGAGGTCATAAGTAATAGCTAAAAGCTGATAAATGTGCATGTAGAAAGTGCTTAAAACATAATCACTTTCCCATCAGAGAAGAAGCAAGGATATCATAAGCAGGCAATTGGGATGCCTTGTCATTTATATATGAATTGGGCAATAAAGAAAATAGTTTGACATAGGAATGCTTCATCTTGGAAGGACTGCAGAGGTGAAGGAATCTTGACTTTAATTTGAGCATGTCTGTGGTATGTCTTCAGCATCACAAGGCCCTGCATCACACAGCAGAGTTGATGCATGTATAAATGTTTCAATAGCTAAATAGCAGATTTGCAAAAAGTCTCCTCATGCTGTTAAAAAATATCACTTGTTTTAGTTTTTAATCGGAATCTGAATTAATGGGCTCCAAAATATATCTACAACATATGAGAAACATGAAAGATATTTTGGATTTATTATTCAAAAATTCCCAACTATAAGTTTCTACTTAATTTTATTCTTAAGCTATATAGTCCTTAATATCCTATCTGCAGGAGACCTTTGTCAAGTCCCCTCTAATAGAGTATTTTTAAATTGAATATATTGCTTTTCATCATTTCCCCTTTCTTGAATTCATGTTTGATAATGAAGTTCCACTTTAGGTAGCTAGGCACCATTGTTCCAGTTGGGGTCACTGAAAAACTAGATGCTGAGATGGTGTTTTGGGTGCAGGATTTTTTTGTTTTAATTGTCATCTGTCAAAGTAAAGGAAGAGAAGGATTAAGAAAAGGTAAAGTTCAAAGTTCCATGATGGCTGGATGAAGACTCACAGGAAGTCTTGGCTGGTATGGGACATCAAATAGTCCTCAGCTCCTTTTCTCTTTCTTTCCTGTCTTTGGATGCTGGCTGCCACGGGAAGGTGTGACCTTCGGACAAGTTGTCAACCAAGAAGGAGCCCACCTTGCAGGTCATCTACCGGCCCTGCTTGCTGTTGCATCAAGTCCTCCACGGAGGCATCTCCATCACACTCTGCATCCCCCCTCACATGTCACATCCCCCACATGCTCACTCACTATGTCCAATAAATATTTACTATAAATGGTTTCTCTATTTGTTGGGTCCTTTACATCTTGGCTATGGCTGTCTTAATGCTTTTTCTTCATCTTCCTTTTCATTTTCTTTTTTTTTCTTTCTTTGCACATTTGTGCCCACTTCCTTTCCTGTTGCCATGTCAGGGAGCCTGAATGGTCTTCTTTCTTGCAGTGCTCAATTACACAGAAGTTTCTGCTTTCCTTCTAGACAAGGTCCACACCTGCCTTCTTAAACACCTGTTCCTCTGTCTTCCTACAACTTGGACTGCTATAATTTTCAGTGAGCTATGCTCTTTAACATCTTTGTGCCTTTGTTTGGACTCCTGTTTCTGACACAAACATACAACCCATCATGTCAGCCTGGCAAATGTTCAGTTTCCTGTAAGAATCCTTCTGCCCATCAGCCAATGTATAAAGTTCTTTGAATCATCATCACAAATAGCAAAAACTTCAGCACATGCCAATTTGTATCTTTATTCATCTTAATGCAATGATGGCATGTACAATTCTTCACTAAGTGAAGTACCTGGCACATGTGGACCCTGAGGTTTGATTTGCCCTGTGAACTAAGAAAAGAGTGGAGGTGGGGGTGGGGAAGGGAAAAGAAAGAGAAAAATAGAAGCAAGAAGAAGGAGGGTGAAGAGAAAGTGGAGATAGAATAGATACCCTCTTAGAGTCTGTAAACAAATCAGGATGGCACCTGGTATTTTGCCAGAGAAATGTTAGAGTCTTTAAACAAGTCTGGATGGCGCCTGGCCAAATGCCAGAGGGAGTGGTTTGTGAAGTAACAAAAGCAAGCCATTAAGTGTGGGGATTCCTTATTGGTTGACTGCTGTATCTATTTTATGCTAATTAGATAAGCTGTGTAAAATGTATAAATATCGCTCAGATCCCACAATAAACAGCTCCTATTCCTGCTGCATCAACGTACACAAGTTATTCGTCAGCCGGGCTGCAGCAGATGGTGGCCCATTACAGGGAGCCCCGGGACACTCAGGGGTAAGTGACGAAAAAAGCTGCCCGTCCATAGATAGGACAGGAGCAATCTGCTCGTCCCTATCCAGATAGGGCGAGAGGAAAAATGGCCATTGTGAGAAAATGGAGAAGATTGATGCAGTATGTTTGTGTCTTGTTTTGTCTCGAAATGTTGTATTGTCTTTGTGATGAAAATATGGAAGGGGTAAGAAGTAAATTGATAAGAGAAAAAGGCACCCCAGTGGAACCAAGAATAGTTAGGGCATGTGTTGATAAAAGCCCAGAAACTCTAGTCAGAAAGAAAAAAGAAAGTTCAGAAGAAAAAGGATTATCAAGAAAAAAGTTGCAACAAAAGGCTATTACTGAATACTTTTCGATACCGGAGGGTGCGTGAAACGACAAGGCGGCTGCCACCTGCCCAAGCCGATCATAGCGCAGCAAGAATCTTCCAGGCAGCAGTTGCGGGCTCTTCCCTGCCCCCCTGCCTGGGGGAGCGGATCCGCACTGTGAGCCCAAATCTAGACCTGACCCGGAGGCACAGTCTTGCAAGCTTTTGCTCCCTGTGCCGGGTGGCAATTTGAGTCTGGACACTCCCTTCTGGAGCTGCCCGGGGACGCTACAGCTGGGCGAGGACGCACATGGCGTCCTTGAAGTTTGATCATTTCCAATGTCAATAACTACAATGGTTCTCCCACACCTGGAGGCTGATGAGTAATGAGTACTATTAAGGCTTGTTTCAAATGTAAAAATCCTTGAGATAATGTACTAAATTGTTCCAAAGGTTGTTTTCTTAGTGAAATGCTACAGGATTTTCTTTAGCCATCTGGAGTTCCTGCCTTCATCCCAGTGAAAACAAAGGTGAAAGAATTTACAATGTTGCTGAGAACTTGAGGAAACTTCGGCTGAGAACCCGAGGAGACTTCGGAGCTGTTGCTGTTTCTGCTGCTACAACTTAAGCTAGCTGCCTGCAGAATTTACCTGGACTGTGATTTACCTAAACTGTGAGTTAATCTATTGAGACACTGCTTTACCTGGACTGAGATAACAAACTGTAATCTACAACAAATTATAACTCGATATCTGTGCTAATGGTGTCATTGCTGGTATAATTTTTCCAAGGGCTTCTTGCATGGAGCCATCAATTAGCTTGGAATTGTAACATTTTGTATCCTCCCTTTCTGTTTCTAGCAGGTTATTTATGGTGTTTCTGTAAAAAACACTATGCTCCTTAAAAATTAAACAAAAGGGGGAATTGTTAGAGTCTGTAAACAAGTCAGGGTGGCACCTGGTATTTTGCCAGAGAAATATTAGAGTCTGTAAACAAGTCTGGATGGCGCCTGGCAAAATGCCAGAGGGAGTGGTTTGTGAAGTAACAAAAGGAAGCCATTAAGTGTGGAGATTCCTTATTGGTCGACTGCTGTATCTATTTTATGCTAATTAGATAAGCTGTGTAAAATGTATAAATATCGCTCAGATCCTACAATAAACAGCTCCTATTCCTGCTGCATCAGCGTACACAAGTTATTTGTCACCCCCCGGTTATTTTGCCCAGCCAGCCAGGCTGTGGCAATACCCAAATATCAGTTATTTAAAAAATGAGGTGATTTAGACACAAAGAGATATTTATATAACTTGCTGTGTGACATCAAGGATGTTATTTTACCTGAGTTTTTTAATAGGTAAAATGTATTTTATGACATCACAAAGATTTAATTGGGATTCAAGTCATTATTTCTAGCACAAAGAAGTACCCTGCTTTCTTACACTATTACTTGATTTGTACAACAATTCCATTTAAATGGTGATAAAAAGGTCACCTTTTACCATAATTTTTGAATCTTGAAAGCAGATCTCTGCTGTACACATTGGCACTAATATGGATTCCACAGCATGCAGTGTCATCTCAATTCACAGCTATACTTAGTATTTAAGTTTAAATTTCCACATACTTTCTTGTTTTTATTTCATATTCTTTTGAAGAATAAAATGAAAATGATGTTTCTAAATTTCTATTCTGAGACTGTCACTTTATTAGGAATTTTAGATTGAAGAGTATCACTATGAATCACAGGGCCACAGGTGTTTTATCCTCACCCACCTCACCCTCCCTACCTCCCCTACCCACTTGTAATGAAAGGATGGCTAAATTACTTTGACAAGGTACTACTGGGACACTGCCACCTATAGTGTACTGAACAGCATTAATGTTATTTTTAAGAATGGGCAGGATATATCTCTGAGAGTAATATAATTAGTCTAAAATTATTATCATGGTTGTACATCTGTATAAAGGAACTAAAATCATGTAATTCTACACCTAATGTACACATGTAATACAAATTATGCTAAAAATTCCTGCTCAGGTTCTACCCATGATTCAGAAAAATATGCCTGTTTCAAGATCCTTAACGTGATCATATCTACAAAGTTTATTTTTCACACACTTGGTCTTAGCCAAAAGGCCGAGAAGCGATACAAAGATTACTTTTCTATTTAAGGCTATATTCACAGGTTCCAAGAATTAGGATATGGACATTTTTTAAAGACCATTATTCAGCCCATAACAATTCCCTTAAGTGCATATATTCATAACATAAAAGTCACTTTCTAAATTGAGAAAGGAACTTGATTATGCAATAAGGTATGGACATATTCAATAATGGAAGAGATGCAAGCCACTAAAGAAACAAAATATTTAGTTTTACACCATAATTCACATGCAATATAAAGGCAGGCTTAGCTAACATATTGAGGATGGAATTAAAATATGGAACCAGTGATGGAGTATTCAGAAAACATTCATTGTTCTGTAAAGTTGTGCAAGCTTATCAGGATAGTAAAGAAAATAAGAATGCCTGTGTTTCTAAAAAGTCCTAAGAACCCAAAGAACTAGAAGAACCATAAAAAACCCATATGTTAAGGATGTACAGACACATTCAGAGTAAAAGTGAATAAGAACTAAATGCAAAATACTAGATGAAAAGTATGGTAATTGTGAGTGTTTAGAATGCAAGTATGAGTGATCTCCCAGGTCAAACTGATGATCCTGTAATGTTTTGTTGTATAAAATTAAATTGTGAACTACAATATTATGATATACATACATGATGAAGAAATGACAATAGTCCAGTAAAATAAGATAGGATCATTTCACATGGTAAGCTTTTCTTCTTTCTTTTCTTCCCTTCCTTGTTGTAAATTCACCTAAATTCTATTCCCTTAGCAAATGTCCAATGTTCTACACAATATTATTAACTATAGTCCTCATGCTGGACCGTAGATCTCTCTAGTCTTCTTCATACTCCAAACCATAGCATTGGATTCAGAATGTTTTAAGCTTGAAGGAGGTCATTAGAGAATTCTCTTTCCAAATGAGAACCTTGATCCAAAGTTTCTGCCAGTCAGTGTTCTTCCAAAATACACATTCTCAACAAGCTTTTTTTTTATTTAGGGAGAGGGGACCAATTGAAAATTCTATTTTAAAGCCTCTCGCTCCCAAGTGCAACCATTAATAAAAAGCAAACAAATAAATATCGAGATTTGAGAACTAATAAACAACAACAAACCCTGGATAAACAAAAGCTAAATATCATTAATCGCATAAAGGAGCTTAAAATTTTTCTATCTAATTTAATAATGCCATAGTTTGACATTTTTCTCTTTTGGCATTTTTGAAATTCCCTTTTTATTTCAAGTTAATCTGCCCCATAGCCTCTATGTAATAAAGGAAAAAAAATTGATCTTGTTATCCATATGACCACCTTGAGGGCACACTGCAGCTTGCAGAGCACATGGTGACACTTATGGAGTCAATAACAATGTCTAAATAACACAAGTTTTAATCACAGTCATCTTTTATCATCATGGAAGCTCCCTGGGCTGTTTTTAATTTGATCAAATTGAAATGTGCTGTCCCGATTTTCATGAATTAGGACAAAGTCACCCTTACTCACCATCTGAAGTCTCAGATGTTCCTTCCCATTCAGTAACGAAAATGAAAATGACTTTCCTTGGCAACTCAGACAATTTTCTGGTTAATTATGTGGATGTAATTCTTTGATTATTTGCATATTTTATAGCTAGAAAGCCCTTTTCTTTATTGCCAGTTTCTTTTAGTTTTGCTTTATAAACATAATATTTAAAATTGTTTATGATGTTTTGCATATTGTAAGAATTTAATAAATATACCTGAAATTCTTTCTGCTGCAAAGTAGACACTGTATACAATGAAATACATCATCTATTTTTTTTTTAAATCCACAATATTTCTAAGTGGTGTTGGTACATCTAAACATGTCTTCACACCTATTGTGATCATGAAGGGCCATCTTATAAGGTAGAAGTTAAAATTAATAACAATACTTATATTAATTAACTACACTGACTTTAGAAGTTGATATTAATCCCCAACCCCACAAAATAAGGGTTCATTTGGAAATAAATTATTAGCCAAAATTATATACTTCATATAAAATTTATGTGTATAGAAGTTTACTAACCAAAAGAATTATTTTGAGTGAATATATTATTCAATTAATGCACTCTGCAAACATGTTGACTGAATTATTTGAATTACTGTGTTGGCATCCCATGAAAGAATGGATATTATAGATTTTTACATTCTAAAGTTATTTCTTTTCAGTGGGCAACTCTTCAGACACACATGCAATTACTCAGTGTCCCAATTTAAAAATCTTGGAAAAGGTTTATAATATCTAATATCTGCCATTAATTGAGTCTGAGTCTGTAACTTGTTATGGGGTCAAATAGACATCCTTTCATTTATTACTTTAATAATCTTAAATATGTTCATTTTCTGGCAACTTGTAAACTAGGGGAGTCTGCATAACAACACTGATTAAACTACAGAGAACTAAAACCCTGTTCTGACAACATTACACTGATTTCTGTGCTTCCAGAACCTGAACAAATAAACCGCATGGGTAGAAGTTTACCAAATAAACATAAATGCCTCCATTTGTGAACACCCATTTCCTATAAAGTAAGAGACACTAGAAGTGAATTTTATATGCCCTGCTATCAGGACCCAGAATTACAGGATAAATAGATTTCTTAAAAGTGTTAATCCATCAGGTATTCATATTCTATAATATCAAGAATGAGAGAAGAACATAAAGGTCAAAAAACAACAAAGAATTTCATGTTTTGCATTGGAATCTAGGCAATGATAACTGTCTTTAAAAGAATACTACAATACTCTGTAGGGCTCTTTATCTTAAATGATAAAGAGGTTGGGTAGTTACAGGGAAAAAATAATCTTGTCTACTTTTTAGTCTCTCTGTTATTAAGTTCTCCTGAGATGTTGGGAAGATAATCAACTTCACTATTTTGGGTTTGATAAAATACGAATGAGATGAAATAACTGTGGCTTTTTTCACATTAAACACTTTAGTTTATTTAAATTTTATATAATTAAATGATTCAAGCAAATGTCTGATTCCAGAAAGATATAGTAGATGTGAATTTCCTTATTCTTTCTAAATAACCCTGGGCTTTATATACAATATAATGTAAGAAGACTGTGAAAATTGGAGACAAAAGAGTCAGATAAGCCTCTTTTATTCTATTATCAGACTCCAATGAAACAATAAGTTTTCTTTTTGCTTTATGTGTCCTGGACATGGAGATGAAGAAAGGCCAATGGGTATAGAAAAGTAGCCCTAATTAAATCCTGGAAAGGCCAATGAGTACAGGAAAGTAGCCCTAGTTAAATTCTGTATGCTTTATGCAAAAGACCAGGAAAAGCTCAGTGTAGCAGAACAAGTTTTTATGATAATAACTGTGAGACTCCAAGAAAACATTACACACAGTAAAACCAAGCTGTTGCTTTGTTCCCCCAACAATAGGAAAGAGTGATTGGGGCCCTGGACTTCTATACTTATCAGACTTAACAAAGTGTCCTACCACCTTGTCAAGGTTGCAGCAGAGATAGCCAAGGAAAGAGCAGAAAGGCCATTCTAACCACAGTGTTATGGAGACCACAGGGGAACCTGGGCATCCACTTCTCTAAGAGCAATGATATAATAGTCCCCAACAGTTTTGGGTGAGGTCAGGGGAAGCCTAAAGAAAAGTCTGGATTTTGACTACCTTTGACCACTGTCCTCCAGGATCTATCCAGTCCCACCCCCATCCCATTTCTGGGCAGGGATAAAGTATTCTATGACCTCCTCAACAAGGTGATATCAGGAAAGCTCTGGTGGCAAGCTGTAACTCACAAGTGTGTCTGAAAACAATAGAGGCAATCCTTCCTCCTGTGTCATTGGGGTAATTCTCTCTTCTTGCATTATTCAATGGCCAAGGAAAATCAACTAAAATTATCTGTAACACTCAAAAGTAGAGAAATCTCCACTTCAATGAAAAAAGAATAAAATAGGTGCTCACATCAAAACTAAAAGATGATGAGAGAATTATCTGAAAAAAATTCAATTTATCCATTATAAAATTTTACAGCAAGCAATTATGAATACATTTGAAACACGTAAAAAGGGATATTCAACAAAGTAACTGTCCTCAAGAAAAAAAATAAAAAAGTATAAAGTAAAACCAAATAGAGGTAACAGAATTGAGAGGACAGAAGAAAGCATCAGTGAATTGGAACACAGAAGAGCAATTATACAATCTGAGAAACAAGGAGAAAATAGATTGAAAAAATAATGAACAGGGCCTCAAGGTCCTATGGGGCTCTAACAAAAGATCTGAAATTCATGTCATAAGAGACTCAGAAAGAAAGGAGAAAGCACTCAGAAGAATAATAGGTAAAAACTTTCTAAATTGATAAAGAACATAAATCCACTACTGACTCACTAAACTGCATGAATTTCTAGCTGTATCAACTCAAATCCACAAGAAAAGACATCATAGTCAAGCTTCTAAAAACTACAGACAAAGAAAAACATCTCAATATAGAAAGAGAAAAATGGCATTTCATGCATGTGGGAAAATCAATATGAATGTCAGTGGATTTCCCATCAGAAACTAAAAAGGAAAGTTTAACATTATTTTTCAAGGGATAAGAGAGAAGAACAATTAGCCCAGATTTCTATTTATAATAAAATATATCCCAGGAGTTGAAGAAATGGCAAGGTCAATTTAGTTGAATAAAAACTAAATAATTATAATTATAATAAAATCATAAGCAATAAACCTACTCTAAAAGAATAGCTGAAGGCAGAACTCAAACTAGAAAAGACAGTAATAATTTCAGGACATTAAGAACAAATAAGAGAAAAGCAGATGTATGTATGAAGACATCATATTACATTTTCCTAATTAGTTTTCTAGATTATCTTTGATGATTTAAATAAAAATAACAATACTATCTGATGTATTCTGTCTTTTTTAGACATTCATGGACTTTATTTTATTCATTTACTTATATGTGGTGCTGAGAATCAAACCCAGTGCCTCACACATGATAGGCAAATACTCTACCACTGAACCACAATCCCCGCCTTGATGTATTATTAATTATATAGGGATTAATTAAAATATGTCACTAACAGGGTAAGTGAGGGGAACATAAAGGAAGGTAAATTTTTTGTCATTTGAAGTGGTAAGATGTCATACCACTTGAGTGTAATAAGTTATGTGTATATATAATATAAGGCTTAGAGTAAGAAATATAAAGCTGTATCAAGAGAACCACTTAAAGATATTACACATATATCAAAATGAAATTACAAACTATATTTGAGTATTACATCAGAAGTAAAGAAACAGAAACAAAAAAACCAATGATTGCACAGCAGAACACAAAAATAAAATGGAAGCCATAATATATTAATGATACCATAAAAACGTGTCATCTAAATTAAAGGATGGTTTTTAAAAATGATATGGTTTTGTTGTTGTGAATAATGTTTTTGTTGTTAATAATTTCACTTCACATATGATAATATAGATTGGTTAAAATTAAAAGCATGGAAAAACCTAAAACTTACAAATTGTTATCAAATGAAAAGAGAAATATCTGTAATACTATCAAACAAAGAAGATTATGGACCAAAAGAAATGTACAAAAGGGAAAAAGGGACATTAAATACTTATTGATTGATTTGCCTAAGGAGATTATATTGCTATCTGAATTTGTATACAAGAAATGAAGGAAAAGCAAAATGTGAGAAGACAAATCTGATAGAACTAATTAAGAACCAGAAAAATCACCAGTTCACATTAAAAAATGTCACATACTGTCCTTGGCCACCAGGAGAATATCTAGATGAAAGACCATCAAGGAAATACAGAACAACACCACCATCAGATGAGAGCATCTGATGACAAGATGTAGATGTGGAAGACAACATTGGCCTGCACAGCATTTTTAAATGCATTCTGTTTTTTTGTTGTTATTTGTTTGTTTGCTTGTGGTACTAGGGATTGAGCCCAGAGATACTCTACCACTGAGCTACATCCCAGCCCTTTTTATTGTTATTATTATTTTTGAGAAGTATCTCACTAAGTTGCTCTGGCTGGCCTCCAACTGATGATCCTCCTAGATCAGCCTCCCAAGAAAAAACACCACTAAGCAAACAGATGCTAAACAACAGTCCTGCAGCTAATTTAATATTAAAAATAAGTTAATTCAAAAGTACTTTCATCTGAAATAGCATGAAATTACTGCATTTGTAACTGATTTGAAATAGCTAAAGCAGCATTGGGAGGGAGATTTATAGCACTTAATGAATACATTTTTTTAAATGTTGAGACATATCCAATTATCTACATTCTTACCTCAAAATACTAGAAAAAGTAGATAAACCCAATGTTAGTGGAAGGAACAATATAATTTAAATTGAGGAAAGAAATCATTTAAATTGATTGTAGAAAAAATATATAGAAAAAAGAATTTTAAAAAAATCAATATTGTTAAAAAACCTCTAGCAATATTTACTGAAAAAGAGAACCACAAATTATCACTATCATGAATTAAATGAGTTATCACAAGAGAACTGGTAAACATCAAAGTTATTTTAAGGAAATATATAAGTAACTTCAGAAAAATATATTTGAAAATTTGTTATGAAATGTGTTACATCTTTGAACAACACACTATACCACATTTTATCCAATATGATACAAATATTTGAATAACCCTCTAAATACTAAGGGGATTGTATAATTTAAAAAATTCTCCTAAAAGAAATCTCAAAAACCAGACAGATTCAGTGGATAAATCTAACAAAAATTTAAAAACCTACTAATTCTATACAATCTGCTTAGAAGTATAAATTCAAAATAATGAATACTCTATCACTGTGCAACTATCAGAGAAACTAAAATAAGTACGCTGACTACACAAAATGTTGTCAGGAATCCCAAGAAACATGACCATTCCTACATTGTTTGTGCAAAATATTTCATCAGTTTCTTTTAAAAATAATAAAAACTGATAAAAATTGTAGTTACGATGTGGCCTAGATATTACATCCCTAGACATTTATGCCAGAAAAAGAAAAATGTAAGGTTACACAAAAACCTGTAAGTTAATATTCTTAGTATCCTACTTGTAACAGGTTGAAACTACAAAAAACCCAGCTGTCCTGCAGCAGATGAATCATTAACACAATATGATATATCCACATCATGTAACTATACAGTAAAATCAAAGGGATAAATCATTACTACATAAAACCTTGATGGATCTCCAGAGAATTACAGAAAACAATTTTTTTAATTTCAAAAATTTACATATTTTAGATTTCATTTATGTAATGTTCTTTAACCTTACAATGATGTTAAATTATTGAAATAGAGTACAAATTAAAGATTATCAAGTTTAGAGGTGGATTACCAGGTCAGGTGGAAAGTGAGTGTAGTTATAAAAGGGTATCTTGAGGGATCCTCAATGTGGTGAAAATGTTCAATACCATGTCTATCTTGTTTCACATCAAAATATTTTGGTTACTACATTCATTGTAGTTTCCTAAAATGATACCATTTTCCTAAAATGTTCAATACCATATCTATCTTGTTTCACATCAAAATGGTTACTAAATTCATTGTAGTTTCCTAAAATGATACCATCGGTGAACCTGAGTTAAGGAGCCCAAAATATATTATTTCTTTTACCAAATATGAAACTAAAATGATATCAATTAAAAACATTAATTAAAAAGATAACTATAGGAAGTGAGATTAAAAAGAGTAGCTTCATATTTTTGTTTTCTTTTATAATATACTAGTTACTGATTAATGTATTCATTCATTTTTATTGAGTCATTCATTTGTTCTCAGAATTTTGAAATTTATTTTCACTCTACTTATGGAAGTATACATTTAAAAAGGATATTTTGAGATTATTTTTATTTGACTCATCTTATTCACCATACTTCATTGCTTCAAGTAACTGAAAATGGTAATTATAATGGACTTACATATGATCTCCTGTAAAAAAGTTGATGTATCCTTCTTCATAAATCAGTTACTTTCTACCAAACACTAACATATTTTTTTCTTTTCATCCAATAAATATGAAATGCATATTCTGTAGCAAATGTTGTTCCTGGGACTAACAATTCTAGGGAATTATAGTCTCTTCCCCTTACATTCAATTGGGTGGGTACAAGGGAAACATGAATATCTTTCCAAATTTCTAAGAGATGCTGTCTACTTTTGCCTTGAACATTCAAGGAAATAGAGAGGGAGGGAGAAAGAGGAGGGCCACAGGAAGTACTAAGGGACAAAATCTACCAATTTATGTGATATCCATGTAAGAACATACCATAGTGAATCATATATTGATAGGTAGGTAGGTAGACAGATAGATATACATATATACATGTAATGCAATAATTGAAATAATAATGATGATGATGATGATGATGATGATGATGATGATGATGATAGAAGGGAAATCAGTAAAATTGAGCAAGTGGATCAGAGGGAGGGAAAGGAAAAGTCCTAAAGAATGAGATTGATTCGATAATGTTATGTGCATAATATGACAGAATATTATACACATATTATGCATGTAACATATTATGAATAAGACATAATGAATCCCACTATTACGTACAATTCTACAGCAATAAAAAATTACAAAAAGAAGATACTCCATTTAAAAAATATAAGGTAAGTGAATGGGTTTCATAAAGAAAAATTACAACAAAATATTCTTTATTTGTGCAGTTTACCTCTTAGGACAAGGTTCATCATGACTTCTGTTATATGGATCTGGATGTCAATCTGGTTTGGGGAGCTACACTGTGCATGTTATCAATATGTCAGGCTTCTACCCATCACATGCCAGGAGCATCCACTTTCAGGGTTGTGAAAACCAGAGCTTCCAGGCATTGCCAAATGTCCCCTGGACAAACGATCAAGAGGAACTTTGGTTGCAAAGTAGTGCTCAGGTACTCTTGAAGGGCTTGTTACAGGGACCTCAGGTTGGGTATTAAACCTTCCTATCGAGGCAATCTGTTGTGAAGCTAACCTATATGAAGAGAGAAGGTGGAATGATCAAAATTAATTGTCTAAGGCCAAATGAAGAGAAAGAAATTAAAGTCAGAAACGGAGGTCTAGAACTTTAGAGGAATTCTGACTATGACTAGTTGGATGAGTGCCCTCTGGATCCTTTATGAGCAGAGGAGTAAGGTTGTATTCATTTCATCCTGGTTTGCCTGGGAATTTTCCATGTTCTTCACCCTAAAAGTGCTGTTTTTGTGAACTCTCAGCCATAGCTAGACCACAGTTATTTAACATAATATGTAAATATTATTTTAATATAATTTAAATGATCATTGTGGTCACCCTAAGTACATATGATAGGGCAGAAATTAATCACAGGTGGAAGATATTCAGAATATTATAGTCATAATCTATTCAAGGGATGAAAGGTTCCTTCTTCGTACCATTTCATTCAATTTTGGACACACTGAGTTTGAGACATATATTACATGGCAAACTTGAAATGTTAATAGATATTTGGTGCAAATATGAAGCTAAAAATGGATATAAATTTGGGTATAATCAGTTTAAAAAATATTATATTTTGCCTGAATTTTATTTCATATGTAAAAGTAATAATAAAAATAATGAAATAATATGGAAGAATTGAGAGCCCTACTTTTGTTTACAAAGAAATTGTAAAATGAGTGATACTAATTAGAAAGGTTTAGAAAGGGTTTACAGGGCTGTGAGGTTTTACAGTACTCAGTGGTATAGAGCTTGCCTAGCAGCATGAGGCACTGGGTTTGATACCAAGCACCACATAAAGTAAATAAATAAATAAAGGTATACAAAAAAAGAAATAGAAAAAAAGGGGGTTACTAGTGAAAGTAAGTAATTAGAAATGTAGACTATGAATTCTATTGTGATTAAATAAATAATTACATGTTTGGAGCTTGGAAGAAAGTTTGGCACAATAATTTGGGGTATTTTGAGAAAAAAATTGGAATACATTTTACGGGAATGTTGGGAGATAGAAGAGAAGTGGGAAAGGATGTGGGATAGTTATAAAGGATGGCTTTTAGTTTTTGTGTTTAAGGAACTGGTGGCTACCTCATCAAATTCCTTTTGAAAACATCATTTGTAAAGTTTTGAAATAAAACTTAGAATTCTTTTTTTTTCAAATTTTATGGAAGATTGCTAATTACATTCTTACCATATAAAATTAGGGGTAAACTAGTCTCGGAAGCATTCAGCTAAGATAGCTTTTTTAACCTCTCTTCTAACCTGGAGTGAAAATGGGACAAATTCCTGACAAGAGACAATGTGCTACCTCTAGACCTTGTTCCTAAAGAATTGGGCTCCACACCACAATGGCCTCACCCTGAAATGAATTGCATGAATGGAGGATGCCAACACTATTATACTATTTTCAATAAATACCAATGAAATAGTAAATATGTTAAGAGAATGTTACAAAAAATCTGGTTTATATTGTTTTTACATATCCCATAGAATTATGGATAAAAGGTTCAGATATGGAAAGACACACAATAATCTGTTAAAAACAGAAAATTTGCAAAATGATTCATTTGTCTTTTTTGCATTAAAATTTTATGAGAATATTTTAAATTAATTTAATTAAGATCACTTGCTCTAAGGAAATATTTTAGTTTCATTGAATGGCAATATTATTTAATTTTGCCTGCTTAAGAGAGAGGATGGTTTTTCTAAACATCTAGAGGGTTTTACTGCTAAATTAAAGGATTATTTAAGGCCTTGATACCAACACAGTTCATTATGTGACTGATTTTCTTTAGTTGCTTTTGAATTGAGCAACTGGTTTAAAGATATACTTCATATTTTTGAGAGTCCAAAATTATATCTGTTTCTATAATTCCCTATGGTCCTAACCCTAGTACTATTTAATCATTTAAAAATATTAAAAAGAGAAGAAAGAAGTTATATACAGGAGAAAAATAGCAAAAAGAGATTATATAGGATAATATATAGGATTATATCAAGCTAAAAAAAAATTCTACAAAGAAAGGGAAACAATCACCAGAGTGAAGTGACAGTGTTCAAGGTAAGAGAAAATATTTATGATCTATATAACTGACAAGAAGCAATATCTAAAATAAAAAGGAACTCAGAAAACTCTTAATGGCCAACAAATAAACAAATTAACACATTTAAGGAGGGGAAACTAAATTATGCTTTTTAAAAGAAAACAGAAATACTCAGTATGTAAAACTGCCCAACATCATTAATCAGGGAAATACAAATCAAAATTATATGAGATATCACCTTGTCCCAGCGACAATGGCTATTATGTTTTCATAATTTCTAAACATAACAATACTTGTAAGGGCATGGAGAAAAGGGAATGCTTACAAGCTGTTGATAGGAGTGTAAATTAATACAGCCATCGTGAAAAGCACTATGGAAATTCTTCAAAAATTTAAAAATATAATTACTATATGATGTACAAATCCTACTACTGCGTACATATCCAAAAGAAACAAAATCATCATGTCAAAAAGACCTCTTATTGCCATATTCACTGTAGCACTATCACAACAGCCAAAAAATGGGAGTGTTCATCATTTGTTTGGTGGATAAAGAAAATGTGGCAAATATATCCAATGGAATATAGTGCATCCCTGAAAGAAAGAAATTCTGTCATTCAAGACAATATGGATGGAAATGAAAATCATTCCATTAAGTAAAATAATGGCATGGAAGACTAATACTCCATGATCTCCAAAATATTTTGAATTTTTGAAAAGTTGATCTCATACAGGTTGAGGAAAGAATCACTATTACCAAAAGCTGGGACAATAGTATGGAAGGAGAAATAGGAAGAGGTTGATCTATAGATACTATGTTAGCTTTCCATCAGTGTGATAAAATTTCTGAGATAATCAACTTTTAAAAAGGAAAGGTTTATCTTGGTTTATCATTTCAGAGTTTAAGTCTTGGGCCTGTTGCTCTAAGCTTGTAGTGGCAGAATATATCATAGTGGGAAGAGGTTAGTTCACCTATGGTAGTCAGGATGGGAGAGGCTAAGGCCACATTATCTTCTAATACAGCATATTCCCATTTATCCAAAATCTTTCTACTGAGTCACACCTACTAAAGAGTACCATCTCCTTATGTCACCACAGGCTGGGGATCAACCTTCAACACATGGGTCTTGGAGGACAATTCAGATCCCACGTATAGTAGGTACTAAGTTAAAATTAGGAGTAAAACATTTGGCTTATTAATGTATAATATAATGATGATACATAACAATAATGCATGGTACCCTTCCAAAGGATAGAAGAGGGAATTTTGAAAGTTTTCACCACAAAGGATAAGTGTTTGAGAAGATAGATGCATTTAATCTGGTTTTAGTATGCAGGTATCAAACATTACTATTTTGATAAATACATAAATATGCTCAATTTTAATTTTTTAATTTATCAATTAAAACAAATTTAGATTAAAATGGATGTGAAATGTACTGCTGCAAAAATATTGAAAATCCTATATTTAGTTCATTTACTAATATGACATATAAATCAGTACAAGAAGAAAAAAATATATATAAACAATATGATTGAACTATGGGTAGATAAAATGCTTTGGATTTTAAATGTCCCTAAAACATTCAATAATGTTGAAGGCTTGAACACTATTGCGAAATGGTATAACCTTTAGGATGTGGAACCTATTTGGATGAAGGAGGACATTAGGGGTATGCCTTTGAAGAGTATATTGGGACTCCATCTCCTTTCTCTCTCTTCCTTTGCTTCCCAGTAACCATGAAATACACAAACACTCACCATGATTTTCTGCCTCAGCACAGGCCCAGGGTAATGGATCCAAGCGGCTGTGGGCTGAGACCTCTGAAACTGTGAGCCAGAATGAGTCTTCCACAGTTACAAATTGATTGTCCCAGGTGTTTTGACACAGAGGTAGAAAGCTGAATATAACAATGGTTTCATAATTTATTACTTTTTTTATTTTGAGTAATATTTGGTCTTACTTTTTTTCATTTGAATGTACTAGTACTGAAACATTCTATGTGTCAGAATGGCAAAAAACCTAGTGCTAAACTACTAGAAAAGTAATGTGGCATTTTAAAAGTCTTTATTGGTCTATATCACTAAGAATATTAACTGTTAAAAGAAAGCCTAAAATATTATATCACAAATGATACTTGCAACTTCTAACTGTAAAATTTATCTATAAATATATTTTGTATATATTTATGTATGCATACTTTTATATACACATATATATATATTTATATATATATATATATATATATACATAACTATATACACACAAAAATATTTAAAGAAATTATAATATGGTCATAAACACTAGAAAGACAAAATGATAGAATTTTATACAGTTTCAGTTTTTTAGTAAACTGCAGTTTGTAAAATCCTGCAATTTAGTTGCATATGGTCTATAATTTTAGTTGTTTTAACTTTTAAAAAGCTATATGATCAAGACTAGGGTTGTGGCTCAGAGGTATAGTGCTTGTGTAGCACATGTAAGGCCCTGGGTTCCATCTTCAGCCCCACATAAAAATAAATAAATAAAATAAAAGTATTATGTCCAAGTATAACTACAAAATGAATACTAAAAAGTTATATGATGAGAGATTATTTTTACATAATAAAATATCTACTTTGTAGCTGCAGAAAGTACTCAAAGCATAAGTACGTGAGCAATGGTAGTCTTTATTTGGGCCAATGAAACACTTATCATACAATTTAAAACAAAAATTAATAAAATAATAATCTGTTTAGAAATAATGTGGCATACACTTATTTTTTGTTTCTAAGCAAATCACAGGGAGTAATAACAGCAACTGTTAACCAGTATTGTTGTTTTGACATACAGAAAAACTCACTTTTAATCAATGTGTTTCTCCTACAACTAAACCACAGTGTTTAGAATAATAAGTCCAATAATCATTCAGGCAACTAAGGAGAAGGTTGCATTTTCCAATCCTGCCTTTCCAAGTTCTTATTTCTTCCATCTTAATTTACAAAGTTTGGAACACTTAATAGGAAAGAATGGTTTCAGAGTCTTTGAGGAAATTAAAGAACTGAAATTGCTTTCATTTTGGAAACAATCAGTGGAGTAATTCCTATGTGCCAAGTGGAGTGTCAAATCAAATCACTTTAGAAAGTGATCCTCATGTGTCTGAGATTCATTAACCAGTGGGAACAAATGAATTCTTGTTACTAGCTACAGCTTTGTTGCTGCTGTTTCAGAGTCTGCAGAGATATCACAGAGCACTAATAAACTTGGTCAATTTGCCTTTTTTGAGCAGCCTCTGATATCACCAACTCCTAACTCTGCCTCTTACAATGATTAGCAAACTGCCTTTGCTTACCTACCACTGAGTATCATATGTGCACCCCTGCAATCAAACTGTCAGCTTGGAATCAAAATTCATTATCTCCATGTGAAATGTGTAGGGAAGCTTCCTTACACCTATATGAGTATCATTCATCAAAGTTCCAGTTGAAGATTGCATGGCCTCAAAAGTGTAATAATTTTGTTCCCCAAAGAATGCTCATAAAAGTTAAATGTACCTGGATTGAGGCAATCCAAGTGACAGGTGTCATGTTTTATCTAAAGCCAATGCCCTCCTAGTTCTCAGAACATCAGTAGCTCCTCCAGAGCTGATCTTTGCTGAGGGTAGATTTCTTCCTGGGGCCTCTCAGTGCTGACCTTGGAAACTACATTTTGGAAGGAATCCTTAGTCTGCCCTGTCTGTACAAACATGTGTTTGTATATTTATATGTGCAAGCATATATCTCAATAGATGAGACTATTTTAATTATTGAAACATTGTGTGAACCAATAATTCAAAGTACATATCTAGTAGGGCAATAATGATTTTATACACTGTATGTGTGTATTTTGTTTTGGAAAAAATAATTTTAAAAAGCCTTGAAAGTATGTTACTTATGTACTTAATATACTTCAGTATATTACTTATGAATATATTGTGTAAAATGATTCCACACAATCTCAGTTTTCAATGGAAAATGAAATTTTTCTTATACTCAATCTGTGTTATGTAGCAATGATGCAGAATCATCAGAACTACTTAGAATTTTAGATTTAAAGCAAATCAGAAACTGTGTTAGAGATGCTAATTCAAGACTGAGTTAAATAAAGGAAATGTAAAATAGATGTGTGCTCTAATTATATGAATTAGAATAGAATTAGAATCATCAGTGATACTCTAGAAACAGAAAAGATCGGTAAAGTACAGTGAAGCTAAGGGTTCACTGGAAAGCAGGGTGTCAACCGATCTTATTTTTTTCTCAGGAATGGAACAAAAGGGCTTCTCAAATACTTTAAGATTAATGTCCTATGTAGGAAAAGGAGGGATAAAGGCAGCTTACTTTACATAGATAGTAGCAATATAATACAGAAATTTAGGTTTTTTCCTGTAGCGAATGATAAAGTTGGTTTATGGAATATAGTTGATTTCACAGAGGCCTGTTGCCAGGCACTGTTATAACCAACATTGCAATGATAAATAGGAATAAGGAAACAAAATAATGACCTTAATTACACAAATGGGAATCAGTTTCACAAACTATGTTTTTTAATTTTTCAGTTTATTTTTCTTTTACAATTTCAATTACTGGATATTAACCAACTTAATAAACCATCACTTTCTTCATTTGGTTAATGTGAGAGTTTCTGAGAGAAGCAGGGGTAGTTACAGGGGTAGTTACAGGGAGGGAGGAGAAAAAAAGAGAAGGAAAGAGGACATGGGGAGGTAATAGAGGAGAAGGAGAGATTGAGACTTCCTGATACTTTTATCTATTGAGCAATAGGGAGATTTTTTTGAGTCCAAATTCTCGAGGATACAGACCTCAACTAAATAAGCTCTTCAGGAATTAAACCCACTTGGGTCTGCCCTTATTTTAACCAAAAAAGGGTTAAAATGAAAAAATGAGAAACATGTACATCAAACAGAATCAGCCAGTACCTGAAAAGAAACTAGACAATATAAATTGATAAACGCAAAATTGATTATAGGTGATAGGTTTCACATAGGGAATAATTTAAAATTAGTACATATTATAAAAACAATTAAAAGATGTTTCCAATTAGCATGAATTTATTTAATTACCCTGGATGAGAAAAATTGCAAAAGCATATTCTAGTATATTCAATAGATTATACCTATATCTATATATTTATTCAATGTCATATAAAATATATATACTTATACATAATATATATATATATATATATATATATATATATACACACACACATCAATCATTTTAGAAATTGAGTGACTTTTCTATTTAAGAATTCAATAGAGAATTTCATAGAGTAAAGGTCCTTACTTGCTATTTATAGAGGAAAATTATCACATATATTTTAAAACAGAGCATACCTATGTGGCATTCAAATAGACAAGTTAAAGCAAAACCCTAGGAATTAAATTCATGGCATTTACTGAGTATACATGCATTTATTATTTAACTCTATACCAAAGAAACATAAGAATAAAAAATTTATATAGGATCTTCAATTTTTTTTCCAGTATTATTTAGCTCTGGCTAAATTGAACAGTGGTGACTAATGACCCTAACAATCTGTTTACCCAAAATGATTTATTTACCACCAGTCAATGGTCAAAAGTTAGTCTGTTTTTTATTAATCAAACTAACTGCCTGAAGTGCAGTAACATTTCAAAGAAAAGAGGTTAATTCTAGCTCCTAGTCCTGGTGTGATGATGAGGGAGAATATCTGGTGCTAACGGTCTTCCTGTTGTCAGAGTCATCAGGCAGCATGGGTCATCATTGGGCTGGTAGCAGGGAATACTTTTCTGGTCCCCTCCCCACTTCTTTTCTTATGAAGTCATCAGTATTCACTCACTCTACATTAATGACCCTCTTGATCCAATCAGCTCTAAAGCCCTCACTTCTAAACCCCTTGGTCAGGTTCCCACCCTTTTAAAATCTCACAGTGGGAATGGAATTTCCACACAGGAACTCTTGGGAAACACACTCAAACCATGTGCAAATCAGCAGCCCTCAACTATACACTGGGTTCCAAGCTGGCAGAATGGGAGCCAAAACTAAGTCCTGGTCAGTAATTCTTAAAATGGATGGACAGAATATATTTTGAATAATGATACGATGTATCACACTAACTATAAAGAGGACTAGGCAATTGTTGTAAATACTTGCATCACACCTCACAATAACTAGCGCAAAATTTAAAATAAACTAGCATGTTTTGCCTAATGGTGAATATTAAAATAATCCTAATTTTATGAAACTTTAATTTTAATTAAAAGGACACAAAACTAGTCAGGGGCATGAAGTATATTACTGTCTTTCAGAAAAAATAAGTTCAACATTTAAAGCACTGTATTCTTTGCAATTTTACAGTTCATTGTCATTTTGTTGATCTATAGGTTCACAAATAAAAATTTCTGCTCTTATTTATTTATTTTGCAGTAGCTCAGTGCAGACCTTTTGTTCACATACCCCTCTAGCTAAAGAATAGCAAGCAGCAAACTATCTTTAAAGGAACTCTTGGTTAAGACCAGAATTATAATTTCTTTATTATGATGATTAGGCAAGACAAAGTGATGAGAGCAAAATTTCACATCAAAAGCTGTGACTTCAGTACTGACAGAACAATCAGTCTTTGACTTTTACACAATAAGAAAATTCAATATGCATTTCATAAATAGAAATAAATGGGCAACCTCAGAATATCATTTTAATGAGTGTGACTTTCCTGACTGTAACCACACATTCGGTATTCACTGAAGCTTCCTGTTTAGAATAAGAGTCAGTAAGCCTTAAAAAGCACTTAAAAACCATAGCAGACAGTGGAAAGTAAAAAGGCCATTTAGGTTTGGTGAAAAGAAAAAAAGAAGCATAACTGTATGCCTTCAAAAGATCTCAAGAGGCATCAGTTTAGTACCCCACTCTGGGAACTAAGACCAAGCATTAATGGAGAAAAATATCAGAAGCAGTTTAAAAATCATCTTTCTCAAAGAAATATTGACTTTCACAAAGGCATTTTCACTTTTTTTTAACTTGGTAAATTGCTTTGATTTAATATTATTTATGAATGCATAAAAAAAAACACTCTTTGTGAAGGTTAGGACTCTAGAAATATTTTACCTCATTATTTTTTTCTTTGCTCAGTCAGTTTCAATACTAAATACTCAGTGGGACCTCAGTAAATATAAATCAATGATAATGATAATAACTGTACTGAAATATACACATACAAGTTGAAAAATCAGTTATTAAGTCCATGTACATTTTAACTTTGAATTTGTCTTTATAAATAAGTTGAAATCTGATTTATTTTGGTTTTGCCTCTGTTTTACTTTTAAGAGAAGTAAAGAAACTGCAGACACAGACTTTTATTTATAGATGATCCAGGATGTGTTTATTAGGTTCTTTCAGTGGGCAGGTTAGTGACCTATCTCTTTTGATGTCATCAACTGCATTCTAGGGCAATGAGCCCTTATAAACTACAAACTCAATTATAGCCTGGATTAATACTTAACACATGAAATTTCATAAGTTATACTTGGTTGAACAGAGTAACTTAATTAAAATATGATTTATAATTAAATTCTTATAAATCACCATAATAGGGCAACCAATCTGTATATTTGTTCTCCAGTTCTCATTTAAAATTGTAGAGTGACTTTGTAGGTAATAGGAGTAATCATTTTTAGGCAAGAGACAATTGCTTGCTGCAATACAGTCATATTTGTAATTCATCAGCAATGGTGTGATGAATTATCATTTATGAGACATGTGACACATCAGAAAGCTCAACTTAGTTGTTGGAGAATTCATCCTCAAATTTGAAAATATCTTACAATCAGGATATGTGAATGATTCATAAATATGTTCCATGTTTCTTGTTTCTTAAAAATACAAATATAAAACTAAATTCATTTCTCATTCTCATTTAGTTTATATAACAAAACATTCATATTTTTTCTTGTTACTCCTATAAATATATTGTCGAACCATTCAAAATGTGAAAAACTGTTACCCCTAGGCCATGCTGTTGAAAGTTATATATATATATATATATATATATATATATATATATATATATATATATATATACACACACACATACATACATATATGTGTATATATATATATATATATATATATATATAATCACACACACACAGACACATATAAGTTGTAGAAAAAATAGAGTAGTTATCATCTCTATGACTATGAAATACTCATCTAGTGTCAGACATCCAAATAAAACCAATACATTTTGTGTTTGAGTTGCTTAATATCAAACATGGAAAACAATGGCATGTCTGGTCACACTGAAGAAGTCTACTGATTGAAGAAAGAAGCAACATATTTCCTGATGGTTGGTGGTCTGTATGTACAAGGCCCACAGGTGGTAGGAAATGAATAAATTATAAAACAACATTAAAATAAGGAGATATGGAGTTGCATCAATAAATAAAAGATCAAACGTTCACATACTGTTGATTTTGTGTTGCTCTGAATTAAATTACAGGAGAGAGGAAAATAGAATATGTTATCATCACAGTTTACAGTATATATACCAAAGACCTGCATTCAGTGTGGCCTAATTACTCATCATCTTGAATATCTTATTTCTACATCTATAAACTTGAATAATAATTTACTTACGCCAAAGACTTATGAGAAACATCAAAATAATAAATGCAAAAATGGTCTAATAACTTAATTCAATTAAAATGTGCTATTGGAACATTTCATTCAATAGTCAGATTAAATGTTTCTGTTGATAAGTTTTTCATAAATATAAAATTTCTTCAGTATAATTCCCCAAATTCACAATGATTAGTAGATAGTCTGTAAGAAACATACCTGCAAAGATGACATTCTAATGAAGAAATTTTACTTAAACTATGTTTCATGAAGAATTCATGATGCAGGGCCAGGCATGGTAGTATATTCCTGTAATCCCACCAGCTCTGGAGCCAGAGGCAGGAGAATGGAAAGTTCAAAGCCAACCTCAGCAATAATGAAGTACTAAGCAACTCAGTGACACCCTGTCTCTAAATAAAATACAAAATAGGGCTGGGATGTTGCTCAGTGGTTGAGTGCCTCTGAGTTAAATCCCTATTTACCTTCCCAAAAAAGAATTAATGATGCAAATTTAATTAAAAAGTAAATAATAAATATGAAGTCAGGTCAGGAGTGGTGATGCATTTCTATAATCCCAGGGACGCTGGAGGTAGAGGCAGGTGGTCTGGAAATTCAAGGTCAGCCTCAGCAACATATCAAGACCCAGTTCCAACAAATAACAAGGCCTGGGGTTGTAGCTTATTGGTAGAGCACTCTTGTGTTCAATCACAGTATCACTTAAAAAGGAAAAATAATAAAAGAAAGGAAGTAATTTCTATTTAATTCCATCATTTTATCTTATTCATGTAGTTGCATCATTATCTCAGTAGATGAATAAAAAGCATTTGAGAACATATAGCACCCATTAATGTTTAAAACACTGGATAAAATAGGGATAGAAGGATTTTACCTCATCATCATAAACGATATATATGACAAACCCAAAGTTGATATCATACTGAATGGGAAAAAAAAACTGAAAACTTTCCTCTAAAACGAGGAACAAGATAATGATGCCCACTGTCACCACTCCTATTCAACATAGTTCCTGAAACTCTAGCCAGAGCAATTAGGCAAGAGAAGAAAATCAAAGGAATATAAATAGAAAAATAAGAGCTCAAATTATCTCTATTTGCTGATGATATGATTCTATATTTAGAAGACCCCAAAAACTCCATCAGAAAACATCTAGAGCAGATAAACAATCTTAGTGAAGTAGCAGAATACAAGATCAACACACATCATTAATTACTTTTCTATGCTCCAGTAGTAAACTTGCTTAAAAAGAAGAAGAAGGAGGAGGAGGAGGAGGAGCAGGAGGAGGAGGAGGAGGAGGAGGAGGAGGAGGAGGAGGAGGAGGAAAAAATTAGGAAAACTATTCCATTCACAATAACCTCAAAAATATAAAATACTTGGGAATCAATCTAACAAAAGATGCCAAATACTTCTAAAGTGGAAATCATATAACACTGGAGAAAGAAATTGAAGAAGCCCTCAGAAGATGGAAAAACTTCCCATGTTATTAAAAATGGCTGTATTACCAAAAGCACTATAGTGATTCAATGCAATCCCCATCAAATTACCAATAACATTCTTCATGGAACTAGAAAAACTGAAAAAGAAGATACTTAGAATAGCCAATGAAATCCTGAGTAAAAAGAGTGATGATAGAAGCATCAAAATACAAGACCTCAAAATATACTATAGAGCTATAGCAACAAAAATAGCATGTCACTGGAACCAAAACAGACACAAAGACCAATGGAATAGATTAGAACACATAGGGATAAATCAAATAAATACAATTATCTGATACTAGACAAAAGTGTCAAAAACACTCATTAAATAAAAGATATCTTTTTTAACAAACAGTGGGGGGAAAATTGGAAATCTGTGTATACAAGAATGAAACTAGACCCCTATCTCTTACAGTGCTCAAAAGTCAACTCAAAGTGTATCAAAGACCTAAGAATTAAATCTGAAACTGCAATTGCTAGAAGAAAATGTTGGCCCAAGACTCTGACGTGTTGGCAAAGGGACCAACTACTTTAACATGACTCCTAAAGTACAAGAAATAAAACCAGAAACCTGTAATTGAGATCATAGCAAATTAAAAAAAAAAAAAAACACTAAATAAACAAACGAAAACTACTGCTCAGCAAAGAAAATAAGAAATAATGAGAAAGCCTACAGAATAGATCTTTGCCACCTTCTCCTCATATATGGCATTAATATCCTGAGTATAAAAAAACTCAGTAAAACTTGAAGCTGAAAACAAAACTAAAAACAATTAAACCAATTAAAAAATTGGCATAGGAACTAAACAGACACTTCTCAAAAGAAGAAATTCCATTGTCCAAGAAATATATGAAAACATGTTGAACATCTCTAGCAATCAGGGAAATGCAAATCAAACTACACTAACATCTCATTTCAGTCAGAATGGCAGTTATCAGAATACAGATAATAATAAATGTTGTTGTGGTTTTGGGGAAAAACCACAAAAAAAGGCACATATACATTGTTTGTGAGACTGCAAATTAGTGCAACCATTCTTGAAAAGCAGTGTGGAGTTTTCTCTAAAAGTGAGGAATGAAACCACCATATAAGCCACCTATCTCACTCCTTAATATTTATCCAAAGATCTAAAATTATCATACAATAGTGACTCCGCCACATCAATGTTCATAGTGACAATTCACAATAGTTAATCTATGGAACAAAGCAAGGTGCCCATAACAGATGAATGAATAAAGGAAATGTGGTATGTATACACAAAAAAATATGGCTAAATAATATTTTATTTAGCCATAAAAAAGAATGAAAATATGGAATTTGCTGGTACATAGATGGAAATAGAGATCTAACAGGGAAATATGCCAGAGTCAGAAAGTCAGGGACAGATTTTTTTTTCTTCATATGTGGTGCCTGGTTTAAAATAAGTAGGGGGAAAAAATAGAAAGAGGGTAAGAAAAAGAGAAAAGTGGGGTGGGGGTTTCCATCAAAATACAAGAAAGACCTGGATATAAGGAAAGAACAGAGGAATGAATCCTATGTACTTTCTTATGTACATTTATGAATATACCATGGTGAACCTTACCATCATGTATATCCACAAGATACTATCCCCCCCCACAAGAAAAAAAGTCTAAAACTAAATATCAGATAAATCAGTAGAAATGGAAATGGAACAGGGGTAGGGAGTAAAGGACAGTGGAAACACTGGGGATTGAATTTGAGCAAATTATATTCCATGGTTTTTTAATTATGTCAAAATGAGTCTTACTAACTAAAAAAAGAAATAAAACTTAAAATTAACCATATATAGATTTCTTCAAATTATGACTATTTTTCATTCATTAGAAAAAAAGTCACCTCATTTTATACAGTCATATACAAAAAATATAAACTTGCTTTATAATTCTTTATTTATGGGATGACAGTATATTCTTTTTTTTAAGTTGGACATTTTCCTATGGGATTGTATACATCCTGTTTTTGAAAAGTTACAAAGTCACAAAGGAAATAGTTTATATTCAATGAGTCTACCTCCAACTATATACTAATTAAAAAAAAGAGAGTACATGAGAACACTTTAAACTTCATATTGAATAAATAAATAGAATTTTTCCATAAAATATATTTTAGTAGTTGATCTTAAAAGTTAACTTGAAAAAGCAGAAAATATATTTATATTTATCATTATTTTCAATTTAACAAAACTTCAAAAATAAATATAAGAATTTACAACCAATCAAAATCATCATAATGTTTTTTTTCCACTGATATGTTCCTTAGTAATAAAATACAATGTTTCTTTAATTCCAAAACTGAAAATGAGGTTCCAATCTCTATAATTTGTAATGAAATGTAATAGTTTATAAGAAGATGAGGGGTCAGTTTACATTAACCAGCATAAACCCAAGTGTGCTAACTTAATAAAGCATGGTGGGAAGACCATTATCCATATGGGAGGCTGGCTTAATATACCTTCTACCTGTAAAATGACACTCATAAAATAAAAAAAATACTCAATATTTATAGCTGTATGTAATAATTCAATGTCAGTGAAAACCAGGGCACATGCTTTAGCAGCAGAAAGTGACACACAAGAAAATTGTGGTATTATATTGCTGAATGGTAGACATCCCTGATGAGGGCCAAACGATATCACTTAGCATTTAACAAAATCCAAAAAAAAAAAAAACGCTGTTCATTTTTTGTTATTTTTTATATACAACTGATGTTTAATATAAATCATGGCAAAAAAATAGACTTCAAGTGATTGAACTCGAACCTGTATTCATTTTATGTTATATAGTAAATAAGTCAAAACATGCAGCAACAAAAAAGAAAGCTAGAAATATATTTTAGAGTGAAATAAATGTCTAATCAGATAATACTTAGATATATAAATGATGAAAGTTCTTCTGTGTTTATTTCATGAAACATTAATATAAAATATATTGAAAAATAGTCAACTTTATTATTTGTATCTTGTTAACTACAAAAACAAACTAGAAGATCTAGAATTATAGTATCAGATATTTGTACTTTAGAAGGTAGAGCTTTGTTCTCCATACTGATTGAATCCTTTCACTTAAGTAACTGATGGATCCCAAAACAGTAGTACTCACAAGCAATAGAGCTCATGAAGATAAATAAATTGGATTAATGAGGGGGGAAGTTCATACTTGGTCTGATCGTAAAAAGAAATGAGCATATGCAGGTAGTTAACATCACAGTATCCTTTTGAAATAAAAAAAGAAGTGTTCAACCTCTTTCTCTCCTAATGTCAGTATTTGGAAACAAAGCAAAACAAAATTCATGCTCTTAATCAAGGATTTGTCTATTTCTGCATGAGTCTAATTTCCCAGTTGGCTTTACTTCTGATGAAACTACAAAGAATAACTCTGTTAACATTCTGGGCATCTGCAACACATCACATCAGATATATGCTCGAAAGTGTCTTAGAACAAAGAATGGAAGGACAAAAATATTTCTGTTTCAGTTGTGAAAAATTGTACGTGTAATGTCCTGTCAAATTCTGTGTCTAAATTTGACAGCAATAATATACTGTATATCAAGTCACCTATCTAGCTCCATCACTGATAATGATCATATGAAAATGGCAAAGTTTCATGCTTCAAAATACTCAAAAGATATTGTAATATGGGCTGCATTTTGCTTACTCCAGTTATGAATTCATTGTCTAAAATCCCAATTGTGAATATAACTTTCACATGTACAAAGCAACAAAAAATTGAGGTAAATGATATTAACAAATCTTGAAATCTTGTTATTTCTAATTAGTAATAAAAAATAATCACAACGGGGTGTCCTTTTATTAAGTGATCATTTTGTTTCATACTGCTTATTTCACATTTTGTTAAGAAAGACACAATTCTTTTAAAGGGCACAAAAGACCAGAGGAAACTATATTTTCCAGTTGACATGAGATATTTAATACAATAGAAATGGCTAATTGGTGTCATACAAGGTCAGGTGACTTTTTCCCCATATTCAGGACTCCTGGGAGATGAAAGGTCAACATATAATATATCAAAACCAACCAGGGAAAAAGAAAAAAAAACACAACGAAGTTATTTCTTCTTATGAGAATAATCACAGTGGTATGCATTAACATGGTAATGTTTTTCATGATCTGTCAATAGCTTATTATTTTTATTAAAAGGGAGGGTTCCTTGGAAGGGCACTCACTGGAAAATAAAATTTGTGTGATGTGTGTGTGTGTGTGTGTGTGTGTGTGTGTGTGTAGAGTAAAAGTGTATTTTCTATTGAAAACTGCTATTGCATCTTGGAGTCAATTTCCATAAAATAGACTGATACCTTCTGCATATTGTCAAGCATCATGTATGCAAAGTGAGTTACTCCTTTAGCAGATCACAGAGGGGTAGTCCTAAGAAACCAGAGGAAACTATATTTTCCAGTTGACATGAGATATTTAATACAATATAAGAAGAGAAATTTCTACTTTTTCCTCTTATTACTCCATTGTAGACAAAATTCTATAAGCCTATAAACTTTTACTGTATTACTATTCTGAATAATACCCTGCTAAAATACTTTGAACCTTTTTCCTCTCCCTAGGCTACATGACAAAAAAAACTCTGAATTTCTAAGTCTTCTTTACTTAAGCAATATGACCTTATGCTATGATCTGCATTTGAGGGGTCATACTATTAAGTATGCATTTGATGGATTCCAGAAACAAGTTTATGTAGTAAATATAAATAGATTAAAATGGTTTAATATATTAGCTGATGGTATATTTACTGGGACTATATTTATGTACTACAATAAGGTGTGGGTATGTTATCAAAGAATATTAGTCAAAATGGCTTAGTTTATCATATTTGGAAATGGAGGGAAAGGCTGGGTTTAAGAAGAAAATATTTAAAGTCTTAGAAAATCTTTCAATAAATTATCTTGGTTCTATTGTAGAGACTCATATATATTATGTATTTTTTAAAATATTTTTTTAGTTATAGATAGACACAATACCTTTATTTTATTTATTTATTTTTATGTGGTGAGGATGGAACCCAGTGCCTCAATATGTGCAAGGCAAGTGCTCTGCCACTGAGTCACAATTCCAGCCTTATTATGTATTTTTGATACTTGTATTTTTGACTAAGGAATTAATTCTCTCTTAGTAAATTGATGTTTTTGTTAAAAAAATGTGTTATTTGGCTTTTTACTTCTACTAGTCTTCATAGATAGTTATAAATTAGTGCCAAACGGCTATATTTAGCACTTTCTTTGTGTGTTGGGGGGGTACTGAGCATTGAATGTAGGGGCGCTCTATTACTAACTACATCCCCACCCTTCCCTTCTTATTTTGTTTATTTATTTATTTATTTATTTATTTATTTATTTATTTATTTATTTATTTATTTTGAGACAGGGTCAGTTACTTGAGGACTTGCTAATTTGGTGAGGCTGACTTTGAACTTGGGACCTAAGCATCCTGAGTCTGTGGGATTACAGGAGTGTGCTAGCTTGTTCAGCTATATTAAATACATGATTTTTGGTTTAATGTAGTCTTTCTGTGAGATATAAGGATCATATCAATGAAGTTATTATGTAGCAATTTGTTTAATTGTTCAACTTATGCTAATTAAAAATTACTTCATTGATGTGTGATATCAATATATATTTTCAGACAGTTATGCATCAAGTCATTAACGATTAATGTATTTTCATGTGCTGAAAATAAAATTGAATATTTACATACCAAAACAATTTGCAACATTTTTAAAGAGGTGTTTCTATATGCTGAGTGAACTTTTATGATATCCAGATAAGTGGCTAAATTACATGGAAGCACACTGAAGAGTCATTTATATCATAAAATGCCTGAGTTGGGTGAAATGTTCATTTAGGGTTTTAGTTTTAGGAATTCTTGCACTGGAATCTACCAAGGAAATAGGAACAATAAGAAGTCACAAAGTCTTTCAAGGAAATCTTGAGCTCAATAATATTAAGTGGCATAGCGTTGATTTCTTTAAAAATAAATATAAAAACAAGAAGGGGAACAAGTCCTAGGAAGGAAAATAAACCAGGATAAGATAATACAGAATGTAAAGAAAGAAAAATTTTCAAATAATACTGTATATTGTAGGTTCAATGAATTAGCATTCAATTTAGAAAGATAAAACTGACCTTATAAAAAAATGTCACAGGATGATCAAACAATATCAGAAAAATTAATGCTAGAAGATGGCAAATTAGAATGTAGGCTATAAACAAAGCAACATTAACAAAACATATTACCCAACTGAAAGCAAAGGTTAAACATAGGATGGAACACTCAAGAGAAGCTGAAAAAATTCAGCAAATAGAGCCTCTTCTGTAATGATGAAGCTGGACTAAAAGTTGCAAGAAAGTACAAGGTTTTAGAGCATAAGAGAGATCTGTGTGGTAGGTCAAATTGTATGTTGTAGTTTAGTCAGACTCTCCCTGTCTCTCTCTCCTTGAGTGCATATGCTCATTTCTAGCCACCATAAGGTGACAAAGATGATGGAATTTCATCTGATTCCATGCAGAGTAGCTAGAGAGAGAAATTCTCTAGCTGGCTGTGAAGAAGTAAGCTACTGGTTTGTAAGATAGTCTGAGAAGGTCAGGTGGACTGGAACTAATTGGCCCTCCAGGAGTTGAGGGCAACTCCTGGCTAACACTCAGCAAGAAAATTGTGACCTCAACTCTACAACCACAACAAACTGAAATCCATCGACGACAATGTGGGCCTGGAAAATTACCTAGAGTTCCAGATGGGAACAAAGCCCCTTGACCCCCTCCATGCAATCTTGTAATTCCTGAGTAGGAAGCTGCCAAATTTGCCCAAATTCCTGACCCATGGACTTTGTGACACAATAAATATTCATTTTTTAAGCCATTACATTTATGGCAAACTTATATATTACAGGGAAAAAAAAATTACTGTCTTCATTTTTGCATTTGAGGCAATAAAACTGAGTGGCTAAGCAGAGAAATCGTTCATCTATTCAGGATTCAAATCCCAGTTCTGATAGTGTTGTGAACATTATCTCAGTTCTCTGTACCTCAAAGGATGTAATATTATGTGCGTTGCCTAGGGTTGCTAGGCAGGTTGAAGTAAATCAGACCCAATGCTTGAAGCACAGTGAGTGCTGAAATAAATGCTAATCATGCTTATAAAGGTTGGGTTTTGTTTTATTGTGTTTTAAAAAATAATTTGAGTGGTTTTATTTTATTGTGTTTTGAAAAAATAAAAATAAAACAACTGAGGATAAAGGAGAGATGAAGCTAATAATCCCCAAGATGCTGTTGAAGACAATGACCCTAAAGGAATGAAGACCTAGAGAACACAAAGATTAAATAGAAGTAACTATAAAAAACATGAATTATCTTCTTTTAATTATGAAAAGTTAAAACAGAATTAAACTCATGTTACTGAACACACATCACAAGTCTAGTAATCCTTGAAACACAAATGAATAGAGAACAAATGAGTAGCAAGACCTTATTGAGCATCTCTTCTCCATATAAAAGAAAGAGTGGAAGAATAAGAGTACATTATATATGTACATGTAAAAATTTTTATCAATAATGTGTTGAAATTCTTTTAAATTTAATGCATATCATAATTATAATATTACTTATGTTTCCATTTATGTATATCTACATGTGTATATTTAAATACTTAGATCAATCTATACCTGTTCAAATATCTTAAGCATTTATAAGGTGATTAATTAAATTACATTTCCTCTGCAGAAAATTTTATACTCTTTTAAAAAATTATCTGAGTGATTTGGAATGAATGAATATACACACACACACACATAAACATATAATTATATTAATTTGTATCGTACGTACATATCATTATCACATTTAAGAAAAATACGCTTTGCCTCTGCCTTTTTCAAGTTATCAATTCTAGATTCCTTAGGCCTATGTGGTAGTGATATTTTTTGAAAACATTCTTTTCCACACTCTAATGGATTTCCTAAATACAAAATGTCCTTCATATAAATTTCATTTATTTGGTGTTACTTTTTTTTCTTTTTTTATTTTTTTCTTACATACATGACAATATTGGAGTGCATTAAATTCATAATTATCTGTAACTCTGTATATAAAGTATGTTCACACCAAATTATGCCATTACACATGAGCTTTCTTATATTTTTTTTCGTATAATTCTTAATACACCTTTATACCACCATTTGTCATATCTCTATTTGTATATAAGGTATATTGACACCAAATTCACATCTTCATACATTCATTTTGTATAATGATGACCCTCTCCTTCCACCATCCTAGCTATTCCCCTTCTCCCTTCCTTGCCCTCCCACCCCTATTCCCTATCTAGAGGTAATTTTCCTCCCATGCTCTCTCTCCCTATTCCACTTTGAGTCACCCCCCCCTTATATCAGAGAAAACATTCAACATTTGTTTTTTTTGGGATTGGCTAACTTCACTTAGCATAATCTGCTCAAATGCCATTCATTTCCCTGTGAATGCCATGATCTTATTCTTTTTTAGTGCTGAGTAATATTCCATTGTGAATAAATGCCACATTTTTTTTTATCCATTCATCCACTGAAGGACATCTAGATTGGCTCCACAGTTTAGCTATTGTGAATTGTGCTGCTATAAACATTGATGTGGCTATGTCCCTGTAGTATGCTGTTTTTAGGTCCTTTGGGTATAGTCGGAGAAGAGGAATAGCTGGTCAAATGGTGGTTCAATTCCCAGCTTTCCAAGGAATCTCCATACTGCTTTCCAAATTGGCTGCACTAATTTTCAGTCCAACCAGCAGTGTATGAGTGTATCTTTTTTCCCCACATCCTCATCAGCACTTGTTGATATTTGACTTCATAATGGCTGCCATTCTTACTGGGGTGAGATGGTATCTTAGAGTAGTTTTGATTTGCATTTCTCTGATTGCTAGAGATGATAAGCATTTTTTCCTATATTTGTTGATAGATTATATATCCCCTTCTGAGAAGTGTCTCTTCAGGTCCTTGGCCCATTTATTAATGGGATTATTTGTTTTTTTTGGTGCTTAACTTGTTGAGTTCCTTATATACTCTAGAGATTAGAGCTCTATCTGATGTGTGGGGGGTAAAATTAGACAAAGGTGCCAAAAGCATGTACTGAAGAAAAGATAGTATCTTTAACAAACGGTGCTGGGAAAACTGGAAATCCATATGCAACAAAATGAAATTGAATCTCTATCACTATGCACAATAGTTAACTCAAAATGGATCAAGGATCTAGGAATTAAACCAGAAACTCTGCATCTAATAGAAGAAAAAGTAGGCCTTAATCTTCATCATGTGGGCTGGGCCCCTACTTTGTTAATAAGATGCCTATAGCACAAGAATTAAAACCAAGAATCAGCAAATTGAATAGACTTAAACTAAAAAGTATTTTTCTCAGCAAAAAAAAATAATCTGTGAGGTGAACAGGTAGCCTACATTCTGGGAACAAATATTTGATGTTACTAATTTTTTATTTGTTTTTTCATTTATTTTATTCCATAAATTTGTTTATATGTGTACTATGACAAGGTATTTGAAAAGCTAAATTTTGTATTATATAAATAGCAATTATTGTAAAATTTTCTAAAATACTTTCACTGTCATTAGTGTTAATAGTGAATATCTCTGAGAGCTATTGTATCCTTGCCTACTGAAATGAAACAGTCTGCTTCTTTACTCTCCAGAATGCACTGGGAGACTGAAGAAAAATATACACATTTCCAAGAAAAAATGCATTATTAGGAATCCTCTTTGGTCTTAAATATAAAACTCTTTAGCTACTTATAATTGTGATGTACATGAGAAATTTTATTTTAGTTTAAGTTTAGGGTCTACATTTTCATGAAGTGTGTCATCTGATTTACTGATCTGAAGTCATTCTAATAATATATATGGGTGATTCTTACTCTAGCTTACATATTCTTTGATACTCGAACAATATAGATTGCTCCATTTTAAGACCTAATTTCTTAATAACCAGAAATCATGGTGTCATTCTGTTCATGAAAATAAACAGATGATCTTTCAATAAAAGAATTATTAGACTTAACATATAAGCTAAGTTGGATGTGAGTACTTACTAACTAGAGAAACAGGTGCCCTTTAGAACTTCTGGAACTACAAAAATAAAATTTGAGACCACCATTTGAACTTCTGCATGAAAAAGACAGTGTTGGACAAATTAAGATGTAATACAAAACAAGGTGAAAAAAAGTTCTGATCATTAGCCCCAGATAAAAAGCCATACTAAAAGTAGTTGTTGATTCATTATTAAAACAGTCCTCATTTTTGCAACTTTCTTCTGTGGCTGCTTCAGATGAGGCAGTGTTGAAGATGTATTTATTGAATAATCAGAGATTATTATGTGAATAAACATGAGAAAATTCTGAGCAAATTCAAGAAAGCTAGATATGCCAGAGGTAGATTATTAGTCACTTCCTAGTTATTTCCTTGCATGACCTTTCTTTGGTGCATATATTAAAAGAGAGGTCAGGTCTCTTCCTCTTTTTAATAGGATAACAATCCCATTAGGGGACCTTCTCCACATGACCTAATCAAAACTTCCTGCCTCCTAAAGGTTTTTCCTCCAAATAAGTTATCACTTTAGGACTTCCACATATGAACTGGGGAGTTACCAACACTTAATACATAGCAGAGTGGGATGAGGAGAGTTCTCACTATTTTATCACAAATTCATTAGAATAGCTATAAAATTGTTAGCAATCACAGAATATATTTCATATATTTGAGAAATAGTAATAATATAATTTTTTTTTCATATCTAGTGGGAACACAGGACTTAAATAAATCCCACAACATTCAGCAAATATATCGCCATTTGTTTTTTGGTTGTTGTTGTTGTTATTATTGTTGTTTTAATGGTATTTTCTAATGGGTTCTTTTTAGTTATACATGACTGTAGAATTCATTTTGATATGATTATACATGCATAGAACATATGATATTCTTACTAGATGTAATTTGTTTTTTTTTGCATTACAATTCTCATTGCACATATAGAGCACAGTTTTTCATAGCTTTGTATATAAAGTACGTTCATGCCAATTCATGTCTTTATGCATGTGCTTTGTTTCTTTTGCATTACAATTTTTATTACACATATATACACAATTTTTCATATCTCTGTTTGTATATAAAGTATGTTGACACCTAATTCATGTCTTCATATGTGTACTTTGGATAATGATGTCTATCACATTCCATCATGCTTGCTAATCCCCTGCCCCCTCCCTTTTCCTCCCACCCTCTGCCCTATCTAGGATTCATCTATTCCTCCCTTGCTTCCCTTTCCTACCCCACTATGAGTCAGCCTCCATAAATCAAACATTCAGCATTTGTTTTGGGGATTGGCTAACCTCACCAGCATTTGTTCTTAATGAGGTTTCAGGAAACAGCTTTGCTGCCTTTGAGATTTATCTAAAGTCTGCATCTGGTATTTTATTTTTTTAAATTTTTATTTTATTTCTTAAAAATTTATTCTAACATGTTATATATGGCATCAGAATGCATTTCAATTCATATTCATATATAGCACAATTTTTTATATCTCTGGTTATACACAAGTTAGAGTCACACCATTCGTGTATGCATACACGAACTTAGAGTAATAATCTCCATCTCATTTCATTACCTTTCCTAACACTAGGCCCCCTTCCTTCCCCTCCCTCCCCTTTGCCCTATCTAGAGTTTGTCTATTTCTCCCATGCCCCCTATTCCCATTATGAATCAGCATCCTTATATCAGAGAAAACATTTAGCATTTGTTTTTTTGTGATTGGTTTACTTCAATAAATGGGATGGATTCAAACTGAAAAGCTTCTCAATTAAAGAAACAATCAGTGAGTCTACAGAATGGGAGCAAATTTTTACCACATGCTCATCAGATACAGCACTAATCTGTAGAATATATAAAGAACTCAAAAATCTTAACACCAAAAATAAATAAATACATAAACCAATCAATAAATGCATCCGGTTCTTCTGTGGCTGCTTCAGCTGAGGCAGTGTTGAAGGTGTTTTTACTAAATAATCACGAGAGACTATAGACTAATATGGGCAGACTCCATATAGTACCAATTCTCCATTCATCAAAATTCTTATAATAAATTTAAATCAGAAAAAAAATATAGCTTGGAAATTAGTTTAAAAGAAGAAACACACACATACACACTATAGACTAAAGAACACTGAAAGAGTACTGACATTATGACCTTTTGCTCCATAAGGAATTCTATGGGCATTTGACAACCCGACTCTAGTTATAGAAGCTCAAGTCTCTCCTAACCACACACAGGCATATTTGATAGCCACTTTCAAGTTTTCAGGAACACTAGTAGAGTTTCTCAACACAAAAATCTGTTGTTAATTGCTCAATTTACCATTGCATATGTTGGCACATGTAGATTAATTTTCTCTTTAATGCCGTGTGATTTTCTCTCTTTCATGATGCTGGCGAACTAAAACTCTTCATCTTTTTTAAATAATTAAAACAATGATAATTTGTGATAGGCCCAGTCAAAGAAATCATGTGAGAAACACCTTGAAGAGCTTGACAAATATATAATGGTCTTTGGCTTAAAGAAAATAAAGTTCTAATATATTTTGATGAAAAAAAAGTCTAGAGCAAGCCATAATTAATTGCTTTGTCATAGGCAAATATTTGGCCTTCACTTACTGGTATCAAAGATTATATATATGTAATTATCATATACATTTTCAATTATTTTTCTGAACCAAAAAAAAATGTTTGTTTTCTTGCTGTTTTATGCACAGTAATCAATTTGAATCCCTATGTCATGACCATCTTTTAAAACTTTTAGTAAAAAGAAAACTTTTTGTTTTTGCTTCCAACACACAGTAGAAAATATCATGAAACCAGACCTGTTTATATGTGATCAATAATAAAGCAATGACCATATTTTTGATTAATCCAAAAAATCTAAAATTAAATCAATTTCACTGTTTACCCTATAATAACATTAAAAAGGCTCTTTCATTATGTGGTTTTAAGGTAGCATGAGACCCAGTTTTTCTCTTGGGCTGCCACCCGACTTACAGACTAGTAGAGCTCAGCGCCATCAGGCATCTTTATAGATTATAGTTACAGACCAGCCACTTTGTATAGGTGTGAGCCCAGGGAAAAGGCTTAACTTTCCTGACTCTACAGGCTATGTTAAGAAATATAAAAGCAATATGTGTTTTCAGGATTATATTGACTCTGGTATAAAGCACTACACAAATATAAATATGTATTATGAATGTTATTGGGCTTTTCAGATATTTCCAGGGACAGCCAACTACAAGATAATGAGCTACCACATTTCTGAACAGCAAACAAGTATGGCAGTTTGGAAGTAAGTTTGTATGTGTGCTGCAGATTCAAAATTTCTTTCATCTCTTACTAAGATAGTGTGAGAGTCACTTAGATACCTTATCAAGATGCTTTTAATAATATCTTTTCTAAAAAAGTACCATTGTTCAAATTGGCATACATTTGGAAATTACCAGTGCCCTTACTGATTTTTATTTTGAAAATTGCCAACTTTAAATTAAAACATGATGTCTTCTGAGCACACTCAAGCACTGATGTGATGAGGCCTTTGTCAAAGGGCCCCTGGTGTTCCCATCCTGACATTATCCTTCTGTTAATGCAGCTCAAATGACTTCAGATTCTTTTTTTTTTCTCTCCTGTTTGGCATCCATGTCATGCTGATGGCTCACACTGAGTCTGAGTCAATTATAGCATGGTACCTGCAATATTTTCAAAGGAAACACTGTTAAACTATTTCTTTTCCTGAACTCTAATTATCCAGTTAATTATTTTGAAATTTAATATAGGAAATTCTCTTCTTTCTCTTGTATGCATATTTTATTAAATTGTATACACCATTCTAACCTGAAGAAATTTTCTGAATCATAATTTAAAATCCAATGTACCAGATTTGTGCTATTCACATACTCCTTAACATGTACCACCACCTTTATGTAAGGTACTAATGTGTTGGATGTATTATTTAACACTAATAAATATGAATATATTAAATATATTCATATTTATTAGCCTTAGATTGATGCCTGCAATTTCAGTTACTAGTTCTATTTGAGTATGCTTGCTTAACTAATTAAAACAACCTTATGCATTATCATGAATTCACATTTCTCCATTTTTTTAGAAGAGACTATTAAGAGAAACTTTGTCAAATGTTTACTGGCAGCAAGATATACTACATTTAGCCATTGCAATTTCAAGGTTCCAAGTCCAGTAATTATTTCAAAATATAATCTGGAACTAGTTGTCATGATGTACCCCTAAAACCAAGACTGCCTTCAATGATTATTGCATTTCATTTTAAACTCTTATCCATACTTTTAAAAATATGCCATTCTAAAAATTCACTTTGGATTGATATGAATTTTCACTGTCCTTAGTTCACAGAATCCTTTTTATCCCAAATTTAAAAAGGGTATAATTCTTTTCTTAGCTTTATTTAGCTAATCTATTTGTTATATGAACCATTATAAATATATAAGATTTTTTTCCCCAGATTACTGACATTTCTACTTATCTAATTGGTTTATAGTGACCCAAATTTAAAACAAACAAGTTCTATCATTAGATCCACATTCTCCTGAATTACCTGTAAAAATGTTGTAGATATATATGGTAAAAAAGTAGTAGATATATCATTTTCCCCATAAACATATGTGAATGCAATTGCTACATTGTATAACGACTCTAGCTCTTGGTAACATAAAAATAATACTTCAAAATTTATAAAAAAGATAACATAGTGAAGATTTCAACCTGGGGAAACAGAGCATCACATGAAAGTTGAACATGAGACATGGCACTCACTACGGAGGTCCTTGACAGTAGAGCATTGCTCAGAGGTTGATTGCCGACTATGAGATCTTTTACAAAGGAACTATTCATGTACAGTACAACCTGCTGGAAAATGTCAGCGGAAAAGTCAAAACCCTTAAAGCCGGGGAGTTTTATACCTTAACGATTCTTTGAAATGTTACTCACTAAAGTGGAGTGGGTATACTTCAGATCATGTGTAGGTAACTGGGAAGGAACCAAAAAAAAGGGGGGGGGGAAATGGGGAGAGATGAATTTTAGATCCTATGTCCATTTACTAGGTATCTTACTTTAAATAATACAAAGTTTTCAATGGACTTTGTTCATTTTAAAAGTGAACTTTAAATTTTCCTATAGTTTTAAAAAATCAATTTTGACTGTAAAAGCCACAAATAGTACTGCATACATATTGACTGCTATTATTGCGATTTAATATTTCAGTTTATCAGAGGCTTGTGATGGTGATCATTACTCTTATTTATATAATTTATAGCATTATTATTCACATTACTATTAGTATTGTAGTATTTAGCTGATCGATTTATTATATTATTATATAAATCTGGATTTTCTGGATTTCTATATCCCAAGCTCCATTTATTTCAGTCATGGGAAGTCATTTTGTTTGCTAAACTGAGGTAGGGCAATGCTAATTCTTACTCTGGTAAGAAGTGCTTTCTTTTTATTGAAATTCTGTTCACTGTTTATAAAGCTTCAACTTAGAGATGTAATTTTTTTTTTAGAATACTTCATAGTGTTGTAAGTAGACTTAAAAATAAATAAGTTCTCATGTATACATTATACATATGCACATATAGGTTCATATATATTATTTTATGCTGGGAAAATTAAGGATCATTGAATTAAAAATTTCCCTATATCTTGATGCTTCCATTACCTTGAGTGATCGGTGTCAATTATTTCAGTTTTAAACTGGTATTAATGGATCAATCTACAACATTCTATTATGGATGCTGTTGTTTAATTCTCTCCCTTTTTTTCCTCCTCCTTTCCCCTCACAACCCCTTATAATATTGTGTAACATTGAAGGTCTCCTACCTTTTCCATATGCTTTCCCTTCTCTCTCCCTTTCTCTCCTCCCTCTCGTTTTTGTTTAATGTTTATGTTTTACCCACTAGGTATGTATCTTATACATATTTTAATCTCCTTTCTCTCTCCCAATTGATGGCATTGATACAACTTCTTCTTGTGGTATTCAAGGTATTTGTGAGCAAATCTTTACTCTTCATCTTGCTCAATCAACATTAAGATGACTATTGTTCACTTCCAAATATGGTTTCTGATTTCCTAAACTTTTTCATTTTCATCTGCATTTAAGGGTTTTGATGTCCTGTCTTATTGCACATCTTCTCTTTTAGAAAAATTGTGAACATGCAACTCACAAAAAGATTTATTATGTGAACAAATAAATGTGCTTGCACATGTTTTGAGACTGTGGAATTCCTGAGAGCAAAGGTTCACCTATTACATTTTAAATATTATTATTATTATTTTTTAGTTGTAGATGGACAAAAACCCTTCATTTTAATTATTTGTTTTTGTGTGATGCAGAGGATGGAACCCAGTGCTTGACATGTGCTTGGCAAGTGCTTTACCACTGAGCTACAACTTCACCTATTACTTTTTTGTAATATATGAATACATTAATCACATATGTACATTTATACATTATGAGTTCTCAGTTGACTAAATTGAAATAAATCAAACTGCTACATAAGTTAAATCACTTTTACTTCAAAATTTTATTAACAGGTTAAAATACAGAAAATAATAAATTAGTAAAGCCTATGTATGTTTCCAAACATTTGATTGACTAGGATTCTGATTTTTCTATTGGGAAGATTGTATAAATCTCAGATATCCCAGAAGAAAGACCTAAATTTATTAATGAACAAAATGTTTATTAATAAATAGTATTCTTAAAGTTTATAGGAATATTGGAGATTTGTAAATATTTGATTTTTTAAAAATTTATTTACTGATTATTTCCATTACTTTTATTGAAGTAAGTTTCAGGCTAGAATTGTAGTCAGAACAGAATTATCAGTTGTGCTAGGAAGTGAACTATGAGTAGAAAATACTGAAGAAGAGCCAAAAATTTTCACTTGTCTATGTTAGATTTTTTTTTTTATTAATGTGGAAAATATCGTCCAAGAGTACTTAATTTCAATATCTAAGAAGTCCTTATAGAGTTTGCCCAATATAACTATTACATAATAAGACATTTTTAAACTATGGAAGGTAAAGAGAAAACTGTATCCACTTTTACCTACAAATTCTCTTTGGTTAATATTGCCCTACTTCTATCGACATAAATATTAGCAACTATTCAGAATTGTATTAATTTTATTTTTTTATTTTATTTTTGAGAGAGAGAGAGAGAGAGAGAGAGAGAGAGAGAGAGAGTTTTAATATTTATTTTTTAGTTTTCGGCAGACACAATATCTTTGTTTGTATGTGGTGCTGAGGATCGAACCCGGGCCGCACGCATGCCAGGCGAGCACGCTACCACTTGAGCCACATCCCAAACCAGAATTGTATTAATTTTAAATTCAAAATGCAGACAAGCAACTAGGAATGTGCTCAAGATACTTAGTCAAAATGTAGTGGATTAATGTTAAATCTAATTTAAGTCTAATATAATTTTAAACTTTTGAATTTGATTCATGTTTTACGTTTTCAGGGAAAGGTGAGGGAGAGTGGGATATCATATAGGGTAGAGGGATTTTGTTGGGAACATTGCATTTTACACAGAAAATAGTGTGTTCTTGAAGCTAATAAATATAGTCTCAGAAGAAGCTTTGGCTAAATTACATGTTAAACAAGTTTTTAATGTTAATTTCAAGGTAATGGGATTCAGGTAAAGAGTTGAGTTTTACAGAGTATTGTGAATTTTTTTTAAAATTTAGAATCTTGCTACTTATGAATAGTCACTGTACAAATGAAAGGTTGCAGAAAATTTTTGATAAATAGCATCTTTACTTACCAGCTTATTGACCAAGGAAACAATAATTAAACTGAAGAAAAATTTACTAAATATTTTACTTTGTCAACTAAGGCAGTTAATCATCTGATGATGAAGCATGTTTTATATCATTGCCACATCAAGTTTGCTTTTTGATATCACTACTTTCCATTTATTAATTAATTAGATATTTTAAAAATCAAATTTATCAAAATGTTGGATATGAAAAGCTGTGATAGGTATTTGGGTTAGTGTTTTTAGACATGGTCTTGTGTTTGGAAATCCAGCAGACTTTTTCTCTATGTATTATCTAGCTTGCCCTTAACATTTTCAGAAAGCTGAATTATTTTATACCTGTTATGTGCTGACAATATTATTGAATGTATTCTTTTCTGCTAGCTTTTGTTAGTAGTTTTTTAGTAATTATTTATCTTCTTTTTCTTTCATATTACTGACTCTTTTCTTCTTCTTGCTTATTGCCTAGTGTTAGAAACAGAGTGATGATAAAAATTGTAAACAAAATAAAATAAAGGGGACAAAAACAACCCTACAAGGTAGAAGTTGTTTTCTAGCAGTAAACGAATTACCAGGAAAATAAAAACTGGAAATCTGACAGGATTAGTTTGCTGCCTTGCTGAGTTTATGAGCCCTGAAAAGAATAGCAATGCGGAAAAAATAGATGATAGAGGACAACATTAAAAATTTTACCCACAGAATTCTTCAGTGAGATCTGGGAAATAAAATCAAGTTCTCGATACCATTAATGGTTAGTATGATACAAAGGTGCACCAGTTTTCTCTCTGTTTCTCTGCCAAGTAAAAATAAGAACACTGGAGCTCTTTGTGAATTAGTTAAATGAATTAGTTAATTCTCTGTGAATTAGTTAAATGTGAATAGGCTAAATTAGTTAAATGGCATTACTCTAAGTGCAACGAGAACTGGTATAGACAAACATCTGGAAACTATTGACTATTATGAGGACTAGTAACAAAATCTACCAAGGATCAGAATCAAATGGTGAGAACTAGGTGGAAGCATATGAAGAGTAAGTTAAAAATCAGACTTCGCAACTGATTTTGTGTGTGCAAACCACAGAGTCTGCATGATGCAGAGACTTTGCCAAATGTGAACACCAAACAGTTACTCACTCACACAAGTTAGAGAAAGGGTTATGTGTGATAATTTGAGTAGTATTATACAATATGAAGGGAAAAAATGTCATTCATTAAAGGCCTTACATTATCACATTATAACAACTCGATGAACTTTCTGGGAGAAAAATAAACCCACATAATTGATTTTTAAAAATCTTTAAAAATCTGATGAAATGTGGAATTCTTTGGAGAATAAATTAACCTATACATGGATGCAAATATTTTCCACATAATTACAAATACTGCATAGACTCACTGAAATTTGCTCAATAACCTCAATTAAATTATTCTTCAGGTATGGGGTAATGTTTTTCTATATTTAAAAATGATTGCTCATAGGAACAACTACATAATATTCTAAGAGCAATCAACTACGTATTTCCTATTTGGTTCACATAAGGAATTAGCTAAAAATACAGTATCTTCATACAGTCAAATTTTTCCATATTTAAAATTCCCATTTTTGATTCAGTGTTTTTTTACTTTAGATGCATAGATTATACATACACAATCATAAAGAAAAAAATTCAAAACTGTGAACCCAATTATATTTCATTCTTATTAGGAGAAAATATACAAATATATACAAAGATTAATTCCCAGAAATATTTTGAGAGCTTTATAGTTGTTTCCTGTATTTGACTTATCTATTTTACTTACCCAAATTATCTAATTTTTTGGTCCTAAATATCTACAAAATTTACTCATTAGACGTCAACATACCTTAATGACATACATTTAAACTATGGGTATTTATGTGAAGCATAATGCATTGAAATCTTCAACTTCGGTATATAGATTGTACCTGGATTGCTTGAAAGGAGACATAACCAATGAATTCAAATGTGAATAGCAGAAAAGTTACAAATACTAAATCTTATTCCATGGCATACATCAACACAGAGGAGAGACCAAGAACCAACTGGAAAAAATAAAATGTTAACCACATTCACCCTACTATACTGTAGAACATTAGAATTCATTCTATCTACCTAATTGTAGTTTTGTACCTGAAAACCAGCTCCTCTCTAAATAATATTTTCATGTGTAAATAGGTAGGTAGGTAGAGATATTATTTGTGTTATTTTTCAATTTAAAAGACAAACTAATAACATAGTTATTTCTCACAAACCATAAGTAAACATGGAAGGAACAGGAAAAATCAGCAGAATTACAAAATTGTCCAAGCTGAGTATTCCCATGAGAGGCATACATCATTTATTCTTACAGCTACTGTCAATTATTTCTGATTTCTGGTGTTTACCTAAGCTTGTTTTTTCCATCTAGGTGGGCAATTGACAACTATTTTAAAACTGACATATTGAAAAACATTATATAGGTCTAAAAGTTGTACTTCTTATAGAATTTCCTTACCAAATATGAACTCAAATATTTCAAATAGAAGATAATAATAATTCTATAACATATTATGTTAGCATGATGATATGTTAAAAGAGGAAAGGAACACTAATTTATACAAAAATGTCCTCACTAAACGCAGAATGGGGAAAATGTGTATAAATCTTAGTATGTTATAATAAAAAGACTATTGTCATGTTAGCTCAAGTAAAATCATTGGGTTTATATAACAATATGTTTCAGTCCCAATTGGGATATAAAATTAGTAAGCAGTTAAAATTAGGTTAGTTATTAATAATTGAAAGTCAATAAATTTTCCTTCAGGTATAGAACAAATACATAATTCACATTACTTGCATTTAACATGTGGCATATAGCAAAGATAAAAGTCTGGTATAGTGTGTAGAAGATAAAGTAGAATTATAAGAGCAAATTTGTCATGATAAAAGTTAATATTTAAAAATGTATTTTTCTATCAAATATTTATGACCTTATTAAAATTCATTAGTATTTCTATTTAGTATTTAATATTTCATTAAATATAGGATTTGAATATTTGATCAATATTGTTAAATATATATCTTCTTTTACCATTAAGATGATTTGAAAATCTAAACAATATTAAATGATTCTCTGAAATGATATACCAAATTAAACTAAATATATACCCACCCATGTGGAGATTTTCTTAGAAAATGCTAAAGGAAAAAGTAGAACCCACTTTGAATGAATCTGACAAAGGCTGGTATTATCTGTGTGGCCCTATGTTTAACTTTTCATGGACTATCTGGAGTGTTATTTATCTTTAAAATGCACCAACACTGTATAATATAAATGAACCCACACAGAATTTAATAAACAGAACACTCTCTGATAATCTGATTCAAATGTTGTATTATGTGGCCCAACACCTATTGATATAGAATTAGTGAATAATACATCTGAAAATTCAAAAAGGAAAAAAAAAGGTATTACAGAAAATGTTTATATAGAACTTAACTAAATATGTGACTTTTCTCACCTGTGGTAATAGTTAAGTAAGATTCTCATATGGTACTTCCTCAAGCCAATAAATAAATGTTTGGTTGTCCATGTAAATTAGTTTGTTAAATCCTAGTTAGATTGAGGTTGGTTTACAAAATTCTAAAAAACAAAGAAGCTATTTAATTTGTGCAAAGATATTATGAACAACAAAATTGCCATGTATTTACATTTTTACCTAAAAGATATTTAAATAACTGATTATAATGTAGAAATTTTAACATAATTTCAAATGAAAAATTTTAGAAATTATGAGGACATAATTTATAATTGAGGTAAAATAATCAATATATTACACTTATCCAAGTCTGTAAATTAATTATGATAATATCCTTGAAACTTTCTTAAGTTTAAAAGTATGCAAAGTAAATGGAGAAATGCAGATTTCCATTATCAGCATGTGTGTTGTTCCAAGTGTATGTACATTATAATAAGATATAGTCCCTTGAACTTAGGGAATTCAGACTACCATTAAATTATGTGCCAGTTGGCTTATTATTTAGGAAGAATATAATACATTCTTATATGATATGTGGTAAAAGGCATGAGGAAGATATTTTTGCTCATATAAAAATGCTTTTCAGGGGGCATGTTGGCACATGCCTCCAATCCCAGAGGCTCAGGAGGCTGAGGCAGGAGGATCATGAATTCAAAGCTACCTTCAGCAAAAACAAGATGCTAAGCAACTCAGTGAGACTTTGTCTCTAAGTAAAACATAGAAATAGGCTGGGAATATGTCTCAGTGGCCAAGTGCTCCTTAGTTCAATCCCCAGTACCAAAATAAATAATAAATAAATAAATGCTTTTCAGAGCTAGTCTATTTTTATTAAAACTACCTTCAAAAATAAGCTCTTTCATTTTCTTTCTTTTTCTTAAGGTCCATGTATTTTAGAAGTTGAGGGATATAATGGCAGAGACTCCTGATTACATATAAATGTATTTGTATATGATATTGCTTGAATAATCCTTCAGGCAAATAAGAACTTCACAGATTAAAATTGTGTTAGTCTGCTTTTTATACCTGTGACCAAAATAACTGACTAGAACAATCAGAGGAGAAAAATTTTAGCTCATGATTTTTGAGTCTTCATTTCATGATCAAACAACTATATTGCTCTGGCCCTAATTTGAGGCAGAACATCATGGTAGAAGAATATGGTGGAGAAAAGTTTCTCAGATCATGATTAATAGGAAGGAGAGATGGGTCAGGGAGAAAGAAGGAAAAGGCCAGGTATAGTTATGGTCCAAGACCACACCTCCAATAACCTCCTTCCTTCTTTCAAACCCAACCTACCTACTGGGTGGTAACCCAGTAGTCCAATTGGATTAATCCATTAATGAAGTCAGAGTCCTAATCATTACCTAAAACCCCTATCTCTGAAGCTTGCTGCATTGGGAATCATGTTTCCAACACATGAACTTTTAGGGACACTTCAGAACCAAAGGGTAATATAAAGCATTTTTAAACATAAATCTTTTGGCAATTGAAAGACATTTTGAGTTACACAAAAAGTACTGAAATTATCATCAGTTACTAGTTAACTAAAGAGAGTAAAATAGACAAAGAGAAATAGCTATTCTTACAAAAGTATTCCTGCTTATAATATTTCTACCCTCAGAATACTCCTATAGAATATCTTAAGAGTACTGTATTCTTTCAACCAGGACACTGCTCATATTAGCCTGTCCTTGATACAGTGGCCATGTGAAGGCATTAGGCTAATATTCCTGCTCTCTTTTCTTCTTTTCCATTAACCTGCTATAGAGTTTTCAGTTAGTGGTAATGCAGGCATTGAAAGAAGTACAGAGAGAGTCTTTTTGGTTTCTAATTTAATGTAATAAAGGTTTAAAAGATTAGTATGTGACCTTGTGCCAAAAAATTATTGCTTCATCTGAAGAAATTGAATGATATGTTTGTGTTTTATCTTGTTTTATATTAGGTTATTCTCCATTAACTAAAGGCTTAGGAAAAAGAAAAGAGAAAAAAAGGAAATCTATGTACCCTTAATAGAAATTATGGGAAGAAAAGATGATGGCATCAAGAATGGTGTAAACAAAGATGTGAAAATATTAATGAAAAGATTTCTAGGAAAGTCATAAATAATATAAGAAAATCTGATATACAATCTGACTTTGTATATAATCTGGGATTTAATTTGTCTAGCTAATGGCAGATTTCTGATGAAGCTTGGCAGTTCAAATCTAGCTGTGTTGGAGACTATTTTTTATGTGTTGATTTGTTGAAGGAAATTGGTTTACTTATGTCTGTTAAGAAAGAACTTACAGGTAATCAAACCATGTGAAGAAGGAGGTAAATCAAATTTAGGCATGGTTATTATGTAACCACGAGAAGGGAACATATGTGACCGGGGCATCTTGGAACCTGGAAGAGAATTGCTAGTCACAATGTCACTGCCCAATAATTGAGTGAGTGAATGACAAAATTGTTTCAGAAAGTTTTATAAAAATAATAATGCATTCCTGTTACTTTAGCATCATGTAATGTCTATAGAAATTATTATACAAATTTGATCTATGAGAAATCTTCTCTCTTCAGAATATGAGAATGAGGATAATTTAACATGGGTATATATGTATATGGGACTTAAGATAAAAGCATACTGAAAGTTGAATTAATATGGTCAATTTTGAAATTTTAGCATTAAAAATCTTGTCAATATTCACATAAATGCCCATAAAGGGATAAAGCAATAATATAAAAATTATAATTGCTCCTCACATGCAAACATAGTAAGTGACATTTCAAACTAAAGCATAGATAACAGTTGGAAGAGCTCCCTTTCTTCATTATGACCGAGGTCACACAACTGAAACATAACAATTTCTATTAATAGTTAATGGAGAGATTAACTTTTTATTAAAATTCGGTATATTTATTCCTCTGGTGATAGACATGCCCAGTGACTAATTCTCTAAGAGTTGAGATATACCCAATACTGAGGGTGTGATTTTGCCTTTTCTTGTTACGCTTAGGACCTAATCTGCTTTTTAAATGCCTACAGAAATTGGATATGGCTAAAAAATGCTACTGTTCTAGTAAAATAATCTCATCTCTAGTTTTTCAATGGTACACTTTGATCGAAATATTTAGAAAGCAATTTTGACAATGAAAGACATTCATCAAGTAGTATTATTAAATGAGTTCTAGATGCTCATCTCCTGGTTTACAAAAGACTAGTCAGATATCTGTCAATTTTCAAAGAATTTATAGTTCTTAAGCAAATAATTTAAATTTAAATGTAAGCATATGAGAAATAGATATTAATAAAAGTCACACCAAAAGTGAAATTGAATAAAGGTTTATGGATCCTTAAAGTAGAAAAAGTTAACTAGCCAGATTAATTAAATGTTCATAGAAAAAGTTTTATTTTTAAATAAATCCAAAATAACTTTGATTTCAACATTAATTGATCTACAAATGCTCCTTAGCTTCCTTGTAGTTATTATTTTTGACTATTTCCCTTGATGAGGAAACTATTTTATCATCATTATCCTGATAGTGAATTTTAATTTACTAGAGCTAAATGGAAAATAAATAAAACAATAAAACCCCACAAAATAATAGTAGAAATAATTGCATTAAGAGAAGATAAAATAAAAGAAGTTGGTATGAACATTATAGTTTTATTCAACAAATGTTCAGTGGCTATTTTTAGTTGAAGTAGTTTGAAAAATAGAACTTCATGATGCTCATTCTGTTTACCAAGAAAATACTCATATATAGTTTGATAGATAAACATTAGAGAGGTATATGATGAATGATGGAGAGAGAGATAGATAGTAGGTAGGTAGACAGGTGGATAAATAGATAGATAGGTAGATAGCAACCTTCTTGCCCCAATGACTCAGTGCCATCTTCAGAAGATCCTTCTGTAGTGAAAATTGAGTAAAGTTTATTTTTCTATAATTTTACCCAGTAATGAAATTTCTCATTTTGAGATTTGAGGACATGAGTCAACTGACACTTTTTTCTACCCTTTTCATCTGTTTGCAGGCAACCAGTGCATTTCATTACCTGATTGTGATATATGTGGGTGGGAGAATAGATAAGTGGATGGATAAACAAATCCATCTGGAAGGTAATCTTATCTCCACACAACTACCAGTTTCACAGTTTAGATAGAGCTTATGAATTAAAAAGTAATTAATGTGGTCCAGCATGGTGGCTCATGCCTGTTAATCCCAGTGGCTCCAGAGGCTGAGGCAGGAAACTTTTGAGTTCAAAGCCAACCTCAGCAATTACAAGCCACTAAGCAACTCAGTGGAACACTGTCTCTAAAAAAAAATAAATATAGGGTTGGGGATGTGTCTTAGTGGTAGAGTGCCCCTGAGTTCAATACACAGTACCCCCCAAAAGTAATTAATATAAAAATTATTTCAGTGCTATTTAATAGAACATTAACCTTAGCCTTCTACTAAGATACTAATCCTAACATTCTGCATTTAGTGTCTGTCACTTTCTGCAAGGTGCTAAAACAATCAAGGTTCTAAACCTGAGTTGTATAATTCATGTACTCCAAAGAATAATGCCTATTGTATAGCTTGTGGAAATTTGCTTCTTTTGCTTTGTTTTGGTTTGGTTTATAAATTATCAATATATATAAATATACAATATATATTGTATATATATATATGTATGTATATATAAATTATTAATATATATAAATAAAATAATAATTTTTTCAGAGGTTGTTTCAAAAAAATTACTTCTATGAAACAATTAATAGGAACTATTAAGCTCTTGGCTTATTCATAGGTTCATCTTATTTTGCTTTTCATTTTCATACACTTGAAATCACATTTCATCTTTCCTTTGTTTTTTCCGACTTGCTGCATCTCTTTTGCGAGCCTAGTGATCTAATTGATCAAATTCTGTCTAAACTTTTCCTTTTAGCAATTTGGAATAGGCAGAAATGAGAATAGGAAATTCTGTAAGAGATAATTTAAAGATAAATTCAATAGAAAACTTTGGTGTACTTAAGGAATCAGATTAGAAACTAAGTTTAATAACCATAAACACTAGACTATGTGTTAAGGAAGAACTTGCTCAGGTGCTACACAGTCTGCCTTGCTGTGCCATCAATAGTGAGAAAATCATCTAAAAAGAAAGTAACTGGAAAAAGTCTAAGCATAGACAGATGCAAAATTACAAAGAGCAAATATAACAAATAGGATACACTTCTGTTTGGAAGGTACAGCAAAGCATTTAGAAAGGAAAAGTATAATAAAAATAGTAGGATGGAATTCCAAAGAGGCAAATGACTGGAGGTAAAGCATAATAATACAGGTCAGAGTGCAATTAACAATAAGAAAGAAAATTCTTTGCAGGTTGAAATTTTCTCTAACAGTTTTATTTTAATTGCTAGTGAACTTAATAAGTGTACTTTTTTTCCCTAAGTGGCAATTTAGGAACATATTTGAAATATTTGATGAACTATTGAACTCAGAAATGTCATGAAAATAGTTTTGAATTAAAGTAGAAAAAATATTAAATAAAGGTACACACACACCTTATGTGTTTGTACAAATAAACATAAGTTAATGCAAAGCAATATTATATTGATTTAGCATATTTTTTCTGTAAATGATGTAATGTCACACTTGAAATAATCAGAGCAAAAAATAGCTAATTCTGTTTTTAAACTGTAAAACAAGACAATTTACTGCTCTGACAGTAAATTGGTGTTACTGTCAGAGCAATATGATTTTAAATGCTATTCTCAAACAAGCAAGTGAGTTTTCCCTGGTTTTTCCATGTGTTCCTTTGTAATTCTTTAATTTTCTTTCTTTTTTAATATTTTAACCAGATAATGTTAAGTATATACCAACCTTGTTAAGACTTAGAACAGGGCTTTTGTTAGTATATTAGTTAATCTATGTGAACATTAATCTTTTTAAATGATATATCTGTGTTCTCTACATTATATGAATTAGCTGGGTTTTAGAAGCAATTGCACGTATAAAAGACAGAATATCAAATACAGAGTACATATTACTAGAGAAATAAAGATACCTTCAAAGATATTTTTAAGGGAAGGTTTTGATTAGAACAAAGAACATAGAGAAAGAGTATGAAATATGAATTTGAGTATGTAGACAGGAGCCAGTTTGTTATTCTTGGATATTTGAAAATAACTTTCAAGGGATTTTAAGTTATGACAAGACAAGATGACATTTGTATTCTCAACATAGAGTATGGATTCAGTTAGGAGAGTCAATTGTAGGACAAATTTAGAACTAATTAAAAGGTGAGACTAACACCAGTTACTGGTCCAGCAAAGATGCCAGGGTAGGTCAGGGTGGTTGACATGTTAGTGAAGAAAAAATATAGCAGTTAAGACATTCGGAGTTGCAGGTAAACAGAAATTCAAGCGTGATTTGGCTGAGTTAAATAGGTAGTATAATAGTTTATAATTTACTACCAGGGATATTTGAAGAGCGTACAAAAGAAAATAAGACTTGAAAGCACAATTTCCCAAATGTATCTTACTCTTTTTCTACTACAATACTGCAGGTATGGAGTGTGCTCCCAAAGTTGATATGTGGGTTTCTGTATGGACTGAGGCAGCAATTCAGTAACACCAAGGATACAGATTCTTTAAACTCCTTCAGTCCTGCATTTGTTTTGTCAAAAATTTTATGTGCATAACAGACTGGCTTCTCTTGTACAGAAAAAAAAATTACATACATACTTAAGAGTATTTATAGGTTCAGTAAAATAGAACATCCAGTGATAGGCAGAGTTTATAAATGTTTGGTAGATTCAGTAGCTTAACAAGGTCACCAATGACACAGTTTCTCTGTACACTGTCATGAACAGTGCCAGCTTTACTGTAAAATGAGCTTTCCGGGTGGAATAGGATGGCTTCCAGCACAGTGAGGGCCAAGGGCTGACTCATTTGCATCCAGCTCCAGAGAGAGTGCTGGGACAACATGGACAAGTTGTCATGAGCTTTACTCTTATTGAACTAGCTGAGCTATATGTTTAACAAATGCACAGAAAAGATCTATGAACTCTATGCTTTCCTTCCTGTACATCTATATTTCCATAGTCTATTATTCCTTTCAACACCTTACCTTCATTGCAAATTTCCAGTACAATGATTTCAGTTTTCACTAATAATGAAAAAGCAATTCATTTCCCATTTGACAGGTAACATTTGTGGCATATTTCCTTAAGCCAGGATGGAAACGAGGTGAGTGACACTTTAACTCCTAACAAAGGTGTCCACCAATGCTGTATTAATTTAGAGTGCATGATAATACCAAAGGTAATTTATTACATCTGGAAATTCATACTATGGTATATTACCAATCTATTATAATTTGCTTGAATTTTTTTAAAAATAATATATCAAGCTAACATTATTTTAACCACTTATGAAGAAATTAGTTTTAAAGGATAACAGTTTTGAAAATTGAGATAATCATATTTTATGACTGATAATATTTGTTTTACCCTACTAGTAACAATACAAATACTTGCTTCAAACTTACATTTTAATGTCTTTAGTTCTTAATACTGAACATTATCATCTTAGTGCAGACCTCTTGTAATACATACAAGTAAATTCACTGTGTAAGTACAGAATCAGTTTCTATTTCAGAAGGTATTAAAATTCAAGACAAACTGTGTCGATGTATTGAAAGGAAATAAACTGAAGGGCTTTTTTTCTCATTCTTAAAATTAATACACTCGTTTGATAAATATAGATCACATACATTACCACAGCCTGCCCCAAAACAATTTCATTGAAAATATTTATGTAGTGTTTTTTGGTTTGGCTAATGATGAATGTTTTGGAATGCTACATTAACTAAAGAGGCAGCGTAATAACTCAACAACAGTAAACATATATAGCAAAGGTAGTTTTGGTAAGTAAAATCAAATAGTTTGTAGTTAAATGGAATAAAAACTTATGGTTCTGATAAGCATAAATAAATAATTATGAATTAGATTTTAAATAAATGAAAATGATCACTTATATAATTTCCAAACACAGAGGAAAGATTACTTCAGAAATGCTTTGACTTAAAAGAATTTTCTTTTGTATATTTTGCTGTTTGATACCACTGAGACATAGCTCCTCATATAAGGTACTAACCTTTCTTAAACTCAAAAAAATTCAATAACATCATTTTGAAAGTTTAATTATGCTTTTTGAGAGTTATATACCATTTGTTGTAAAATAACCAAGCATGAAATACTTCTTCAATCTAAAAACTTATTTAGCAATATTTACTTTTTTAAACCATAAAGTTTAGAGATTCATATATGACTACATTTATTACTTGATGAATAAATTTTACTTAAAGTATTTTGTGAAGTTCTTCAACTAAATGAAATGAGTGCAATTCTTAAGAAAAATAGATAAATCATTCTTAGTTTTCTGCAAACTAGATCTCTCTTTTGTCTGGAAACATAAGATTATCACCTTGTTTAAATATAATAAATCACACATTTCATCACAGAGAAATTAGGATATATATAATAGATAACAAACACCTTGCTTGCTACTATTCATTAAGATGAAATAATAAAATGCCTATATTGTTTATTACAGTCATAATGTTACACCAATTGCATATTTGAACATTTTGCATATTAAAACACAGACATATTTGAATGTCAATTAAAAGGTTTATAATTGCTAAATATGATAACATGGAATATTTGTGGGCATACCATAATTTTTTGAAATTTGTGAAATGTGATTTATTCTTGTTTAAATCCATCATACATTCATTATTTTAAATAATGAATCATTAAATTGTGTTAAAAAATAGAATGTTTTTTTTCACAAACTAATATTAGTAAGTCAACAAAAAACTGACTTGAATATTTTTTGGAAATTAGAATTTAGGCATTTTTCTAAAACTGTCTTAAGTTGTCCTGTGCCTAGGTATCAGAGTCTGTTGTATCACCAAACTGTTAACTATTTAAACTTTTGACTTATTACTAAGTTATTTTGACCAAAATGCTTATAAAAAGTTACTTACCTAAAAAAATCATCTTTTATCATTAATACTTTTTTTTAAACACATTGTCTGTAAAAGTATTTTCCCTTCATTTAAAAACAAAGGCTTCTTTCTGTGAAACCTCTTGATTTTGTTTTACTAAAACTCATTCCATCTGTTTCAGAGCTATCTATTTATTCTTGGCTTTGCTGTAGTCGTCTTGAGTAAAACCACATCCAGTGTGGCCCTAGTGACTGGCACAGACTTTGTAGCACAAGGCTTTTGGTTGCTGTTTACTAATTCCACAATATTTAGTTGTCTCTATAAAGTGCTAATCATTTTTTTGGCCTTCTGTGTAAGAATATAGAAAGAGAGCAAGATGGAGGGAGAATGCAGAGAGATGTTTGGACTTATTTTGATACTTTAATTTTTAAAAGGACAACCATAGCCTCTTTTGTGTTCACAAAATTGAACTACCAAAGGGGATTTTTGCAACATCTACTTCTGCTTCTAAAATGCCTTTTAAATGTTTTATAACAGGAATGAAAGTAAGCAGGCTATGTCGTGCCACAGTTCAGAGAATATATGAACTAAAGAGATTCAGTAAGACTGTCAAAGTCATCATCAGAGAAGTTCATGAAATTGGACAGGCAGTATTTCAAACAAAGCTATTGTAGAAATAATACTGTCACTTGAGGTAAAGTATATCATGCCTTAGGAAAAGGCCATTTTATTTACCTTCCTGTAGTCTTATTTTTATATAGACTATTAATAAAAACAAAAAAAATCATAAAATTAAGTATGTTTCATTTTTTTTTTAGGATTCTCAATGTGCCCTTGGTTGGTGAATGGAATATGTTCTTGTATTTTATAAAAGCTCTCTTGGCTTCTTTTTGCCTTACAAGTGAAGTGTAAGGGTATGTTGAAATGGCTAAATAAGAATCAAGAGAACTCAACATTTCTGTGCAATTGCTAACATTAGAGGATTCAGCCACTGATGTTTCAGAAAAAAAAAAAAAAGAAAGAATACAAAACCTGGCACAGGTTTTGAGAAACTACCTTCAAAAACTCTTCACATGACCTCTGTGAACACTGTACAGTGGTGGAGACCATCACAGGTCATGTTTCAGTACACCAATTCTGTACCTTCCAGCTTAGGCAAATGAAAGAAAAAAGGGAAGTGAGCTAATAATGCACAGCAACATAATTCCTCGTCCCTATATTAAACAATTCTGTGACTAATTGAAAAATATCCTAGCTGTTTTATTTGAAGAAATGGTGTCTCATTTAATTTATGGCATGAATTAATTAAAGATTTACCAGACTTAAAACTTGTTCCACAACATGTAGTTCAAAAACTAACCTGAATCCTTGCCCAGAAGTCCAACAATGTTATGTGATAAATCCCAGCTAATGCCATCTAATTGCCAGGCTTGCTATTTCACTGTGGGAATGCTAGGACCTAAAATCAATCTTATAAATATCCTATCCTCTTTTCTCCAGTTGAAGAAGTACATAATGATGTTGAAAGCTGGTATTTTTCCTTACAGGACTATTTATAGTAACTTTGTTTAATTAGTTAACAGTTGAAGTCTAACACCTCTATGTTATTTAAAGAGATTCACTGCAACAGGATTTTTGGAATTCTACACTACTCTTTGAAAAGAATTCCAAAACATATAGGAGGTCTCAATTTTGTTTAAAAAATTAGTAATCTCCATCCATGTGAGTTTTATTTACTCTCCTTGTGCATATACAATAAAAATTACCATTTATGTGTAGAGCTAACATAAATAACAAGGGCAAAAAACTAAATTCTATTAATTCCTAATAAGAAGAGAACATGTGAAAAATATTTTAAGTTTAGATTCATTTTTTATACACTAGCTTTTGCATAGACACTGATTTGATGAATCTCAAATACAAGTTATTCATATTATGTACAGTAGTCTTGCTATTTATAAAATACAGTTAATTTAGAAAATTCTTAAAATAACAGCAGCTTTAATTTGACATAGACTACAACCACCCAAATGTGGAAATCATTTTTAAGGTATCTAAAGGTTACTTTAAATGTCTTAAATATAACTCTTCTCTCAAGTGCAATTTGATAAATATCTGAAATCACGCAAAGAATATTGAATTTCTATGAAAATCTATAACTAAAAAGCTTACACTTATTTTTTGTAATGTTTCCATGAAAAGGAAATAGTACAAACAATGAACCACACTTGGAGTTTAAACAAATGGTCATCCATTAAAGTGTTTCAAAACATTTTAAACATCTTCTCTTATGGTTCTTGACAGCTGAGGGCAAACAAGGTTCTTTGTCAATTTATAACTAAGCCAATACCTATAAAGATCCTCTGAGATTACTGTAAGCTCCAACTAATGTCCATTTTCTTTATGCTACATTTGGGCATTCAAGAGTGATGTCTTCCTAGGTGGCTATCTGTCTCCCAGACTCATTTACCTGAATGCATTAAATGAAAAGTGATGAGCTTTGGGGGTGTACTTAATATTTGGTGCATTAAAAGCTAATTTATTATATATTAATATGACCTTAACAATACCATTACTAATTCATATTCCCACTATCATAGAACAAGGGTTTATTTTTCTCCATATCCTTGACAACATGTTTTCATTTATGATAGTCATTCTAACTGGGAAAGGTGGCATTTCAATGTAATTTTAGTTTTGATTTGCATTTTCCTTGTGGAAAATTATATTGAGGATTTTTAATATATTTATTGGGCATTTGCATTTTTTCTTTTAATAGGCATGCATTAAGATCATTCCATTTATAATTAGGTTACTTGTTGGCTTTTGGTTGTTGTTGCTAAGATTTTTGAGTTCTTTAAATATTCTGAATATTATTTCTCAGGTAGTATTTGACAAACATTTTCTCTTATTCTTTAGACTCTTTCTTCATTTTTTAATTGTTTGTTGCACAGGGTTTTAATTTGATTAATCCCATTTGTCAATTCTTGCTTTGTTTCCTGTACTTTTGAAGTCCTATTCAGGAAACCATTACAGTACCAGTATCTTAAAGTGTTTTTCCTAGGTTTTTCTCTAGTAGTTTTAGAGTTTCAGGTTTTACATTAAGGTCTTTGATTCATTTTTAGTTGATTTTTGTATAGGGTGAGAGATGGGGTTCAAGTTTTAATCTTCTACATTGTAGATTTCCAGGTTTTCAGCATCTTGTGGTCAATAGACTGCCTCTTCTACAACTTGTTTTTAATTCCATTGTACAGAGTCAGTTGACTGAAGATGTGTGCCTTAATTTCTGTTTTTTCTCTTCTGTTCCAGTGGTCTAAGTTTCTGTTTTTATGTAAATAACATATTACTTTTATTGCTATGGCTCTGTAATGTCTTGTAATTAGCTATTGTGATGCCTCCAGATTTGCTCTCTTTGCTTAAGATTGCTCTGGCCATGCAAAGTCTTTTGTGCTTATGCATGATTTTTTTTTTTTACTTTTTCTAGTTCTTGGAAGATTGCCATTGTTATTTTGTTGGGGACTGCATTAAATCTGTAGATCACTTTGGGTAGTATGGAAATTTTATCAATATTCATTTTTTTGAATCCATGAACATAGGAAGATGGAAGGTCTTTCCATATTTAGTGATTAGGATTATTTCAGTGGTGTTTTGTAATTTTCATTATATACTTCTTTTCATTTATTCTCAGGTATTCTATTTATTCCATATGTATGCACATGGAAGCATCTATTGTGAATGGTGTTAATTTCATGATTTCTTTCTCAGCAATTCATTACTGGTGTATAGAAAAGCTACTGATATCTCTAAGTTGATTTTGCATGGGAAAAATCTGGGAGAATGTCTTTTAAGATTAGAAGCAAGACAGGTGGTCATTGTTATGATTTTTATTCAATGTAGTACTCAAAGTTTCAGCTTAAGTAATTAGGGAAGAGAAAGAAAAGGCATGTCAATAGGAAAAGAAGAAGTGAAATTACACCTATTTAATTATGAGATTTGTACTAGAAAAACCTGAAGATTCCTCCAAAAGACAATTAAAATTTTTAAATTCAGTAGAGTATACAAAATCTTGCTATTAAAAAAAAGTGTCATTTTGTCTACTACCAGAGTAAATTCAGCTAGTAGTTATACATTTAGAGAACTCAAGGGTAGGTAGAGATCCAGATTTAGGAATCACCAAAATTTAAAGGACTTTTCATAACACATTAGGGCAAAAAAATGAAATGTTTCCCAGAGATGAGGTATGGAATACAAAGTCTGGAAGACAAAGTTTAGAGCTCAAAATACATGAGAATTTAAAAATAAAACAAAGAGGTTGAATAGGCAAATCCAGAAATATTACAAGAGAACTAGAATAGATTGGTAAGAATAATACTGAAAGATCAGTATTTCAAGAGAATATCTGGTCAAAGGTATCAAATGTAAGAATTGATTTTACCAACATGAAGGTCATGGGTGACTTTTTTCACAAAGGTCTCAGTAGAAAGGTGGAGTTGAAGTAGGAGTATATTACTTTGAAATGTAAATAAATGGGCATTAAGGATGCAGACATAATATTTTTATATATCTATTTCAACAAGTCTGGATGTGATACAAACTTACAGAAAAATAGTTATGTGTATATTTCGGCTTAAGGCAAAGTTGTATTTTAAAATAATAACTGTCTTTACACAAGCATAACATAGAGATATGCATAAATACATAGAGTAAGCCACATTACATCAACAGTTTTTGAAAATACAGCCTTTACTTCAGAGCAAAGCCTGTCCAAGGAAGGAGCATGACCTTTGTCCTTGGAAAGACCCACATAGAACTCCTAGGCACATACCCACCCTGCTGAGTTATTTATCTACAAATAACCTGAGATATCTGCTGATCCAGGTGTCCCTGACTCAGTCAGGCTAGGTGGAGACCCATAGCAACCCCCTAGCAGCCACCAATCAGCATGAGACAGACAAATACTTGGGATGCTAGATGACCCTCCCAGTAGTTTATGATCATTGATAACTAGTTGGGAAACCATGTAGTTCAACGGTTGATAATGAAACCGCTGTTGACCGGTGACGAGTTCTTGCTTCCCCAATGTTGAAGAATAACACCAGAAAGCACACGCCGAGGCAAGGTCAGAGTAGAAATTAGAAATTTATTAAAGGACAGCAGAAAAGACTTCTCCCGGAGGAAGAAGGGGACCCAAGAGGTGGGAATCCGTGGAAGGGCTGTTCTTTCTCCTTTTTATAGTTCTTTCAGTGATGGAATGTAGGTTGGAGGCCTACAGGTGGGCTTAATTATCACCTTTTGGGATGGGCTATCTCCAAGTCTGTTGGGGCTGTTTCCTGGGCTCCATTAACATTTCTTTGAGGTGGACTTTGGCCTAGGGCCTTTTCAGGACTTCATTAACATTCCATGAGTTGTCCTGCGTTTTCCCTGAGTCATTCCCAGCATGGCCTCCATTTTAGATTTCACTCGATATTAGACCCGATTTACCTAACTACACTGACTACCTAAGTTTAAATCTGGCTTCAATAACATGTTGGGAAACCATGTAGTTCAACACAAACACCCCTCTTGGCTTAAACCAATCAGTTCAAATGATTCCCCTTCTTGTAGTAACCAATCACTCCTAACCAACTTGTTCCTGCCAGTGCTAATCATGTTTTAGAGTTGTTTTATGATTTTCCTGCGGTGTATGATGATTTGCTAAGAGATGCTATAATGTATGTGAAGTCCCTGCCTCCCCCAAAGAGTGTATAAAACTGCTGCAAACCCTGGACTTGGGGACTCTCAGCATCGCCAGTTGCTGTGTGTGCCTGGAGGACCAAGCTAGCTCGCAATAAACACCTCTTTGCTCTTTACATCAATCTTGGTCTCTCGTGGTCTTTTGGGGGTCCTGAATTTGAGCATAACACTTTCCAGTATTTTATTTAGTTTCTCCCTATTTATTTTTCAGTTGACTACTTTCTCGATTTGTTAATGTTACTGTTTGGAGAAAATAATTCCAACCGAATCTATGTTTTCTACTTTTATAGCTAATGTTCAACATTCTTTCTTTGTATATAACACTGGTATTTTGTAATTTTACTTCATAAAAGCTGTTCAATGAAAATTTTCTCAAATCTAGTGATTTATTGTATTTATCTCCATTATTCAAACACAATAATTTATACTCAGATGATTTAAGTTTATAATTTATCTCTTTAGCTAAATAAGCATAATTCACATTAATAATTATATATTTTGTTTCAAAATAAAAATACTTGAGAAAATTCTAGGCAAGAAAATTCTAAGCAATTCATCAGGTATGCAATAACACTCAGAGTTAAGTTCTGCAAGAAAAGCCTATGCAATTATGATAGTTTGGGTCTTAACTGTCTCCTTAATTCTCATATTGAAGACTTGACCACAATACACAAGTGTTCAGAGGTGCAACCTTTGGAATGTAATTGGATTATGAGTACTCTGACCTTATTTCAGTCAGCTTCATTACTAATTTGACCCAAAAACCTGACCAGAACAATATTAGAAGGAACAATTTTATTGCTGGCTCATGGTGAAGCCAGATTTAAAGTTAGTTAGTCAGTGTAGTCAGGTAAATCGGGTCTAATATCGAGTGAAATCTAAAATGGAGGCCATGCTGGGAATGACTCAGGGAAAACGCAGGACAACTCATGGAATGTTAATGAAGTCCTGAAAAGGCCCTAGGCTAAAGTCCACCTCAAAGAAATGTTAATGGAGCCCAGGAAACAGCCCCCAGCAAACTTGAAGGTGCTGACTCAGAAGTCCTTCCTGACCAGATTACTTCTTTGGCCCACCTGTGTCCCACCCCTCTTCCAACCTACATTCCATCACCAAAACTATAAAAAGGGGAAACAACCACACTTCCACCGATTCCCACCTTTTGGGTCCCCTTCTTTCTCCAGGAGAAGTCTTTTCTGCTGTCCTTTAATAAATTTCTAATTTCTACTCTGACCTTGCCTCGGCGTGTGCTTTCTGGTGTTATTCTTCAACATTGGGGAAGCAAGAACTCGTCACCGGTCAACAGCGGTTTTAATGGTTTCAGAGGTCTTAGTTCATTGATGGTCAACTCCAATTCTCAGAGCCTAGGGTAAGGCAGGACATCATGGCAGAGGAGTGTGGCAGAGAAAAGTAGCTGAGACTATCACATCAGGAAGGGGGGAGAGAGAGAGAGAGAGAGAGAGAGAGAGAGAGAGAGAGAGAGAGATCACCCCGCCAAATCTCCCCCCAAGCTCAGCTCACAAAGGAATGCCCCCAGGGACCCAGATCCTCTGGCTGAGGGGATGGGTGGCAAAAGAACAGTCAGTGTAGGTAATGAGTCATCAGATCTGACTCAAAGAATGAGCTGTTTGGAAAGGAAAAGAAAGGAAAGGAAATGTTAATACCTTTAGTATACTTCCTCTTCCTTCAGGTCACAGAGGCTGAATGGGAGAAGAGGGCATGAGAACAAAGGAAATCTAAAATCTAAAAAATGGGCAGGACACCCCCACTCCCTCAGTATACCAACTTGAACCCCAGCTTCTGCAGAGAAGCCTCTGTCCCTCTTTCTCTGTTCTATCCTTTAAATAAAACTTTTTGCTCTGGCCTTAGCATTTCTCGGGAGTACTATCTTCAACACCAGGGAACCTGATTGTCAACCCCAGTATCATAGCCACACCCTACCTGACTACAGTTACCACTCCATAAATCCCTATGGAAGAATTAATTCACTGATTAAGTTAAGTCTCTCATAACCCAATTATTTCACCTCTAAAACTTGCAAAATTTCACACATGAGCTTTCATGAACACCTCACACCTAAACTATGACAGACCTGATGGAGGCACTAGTCCATTTATGAATTGTACCTTAATGGCTGTTGAGGGAGGAGCTTAGTTATAAAACCTAGCTCTCTCTCTCTCACTCTCTATTTCCCAAAATAACTTTAGAATGGGATTCTGAAATATGCTTTGAATTAAATAAAATATTATCTAATAAAATTCACAATATTACTTAGAAACATAACATCAAAATAAAATCTATGTATTTAGCAGACACACCTTAGGTGAGTTGCCTCTATTGTTAAAACATTTGACATACAGAAAGGACAAATATGTTTATGGGAAATACAATCTTTCCTTTAAGAATATGTAAAGTATCATTAAAAACACAATGTAAAAACAATAGCCACACTAATGAGAGGCATTCATCACAGTTTTAGAAAGAAAAAAATGTCTTAAAATTTGAGAGTAACTGTGATAATGCTAGTTTAAAAAATCGTTATTTCTTTTTGGTAATTTCCAAAAATGACCAAAGATTCTTTCCCTTGTTGTGTCCATATCTTCTTCCGTAAAACTTTGACCTTGTTTGAGGTCTTGTGACTTTCCTTGTTCAATGAGATATTAACAAAAATGACAGTTACAAGTTGGAAAAGTACTTAAACAAGATTTGTCCTTCACTATTTTGAGATTTCCTGCTAATAAGAAAAGATGGAGAAGCCCAGGCTGGCCTGTGTTGTGTGAAAGACAAAAGACATTATGTCCTCCTGCCAGGCCCAGGCTTCTAGCTGAAAGGCATATGAGCACAAAGAAGCATGCCCAGTAAGACAGGTCAAGTAGGAATGAAAGACCCTCCGACTCCCTGTCCAAGGAAGAACGCACAAGACACTGGCTGCAAATCAAGAGGCAATTTATTGATACACAGGCGCCTGCTGGTGCTCAGCAAAACCTCAGCCGGAGCTTTGGTGAACTGGCACACTGGGCTTTGGGGTACAGGTCTTTTATAGGATAAAGGGGCAGGTTAAGCGCATAATAACCAATAAGAAACCTGTTGCGCGGTAAGCAACAGGTTTCTTATTGGTTATTTTGAACCCAGCATATAGATTACCTAAAGGGCAAAGTTGTTTTTCACTTTATGTTCCCGGAAAAACCGCATAACAGTCATATATTTGCACTCTGCTTTTTCTGTTCTTGCTTATCAGTTCCTGTTTGTTCAGGCATGCCCTGGGACCTGGTTTTCTGTTCTTTCCCAACCATCCTGTTCTTTCACAACTGGCTACCCTTAACTGATTATCAGATAAACATCTCCTGTGCTTGCATTGGTTTGCAACACACCCTGATGGTTTTGCAATTGGGCCTGGGGTTACTGGGCTAGGGTCTTTCAGGACTATCATTTCAAAATTGGGAATATGTGCATTTTTTTTAAATATGGGAAGAGCTTGCTTGATACACAAATTAGTCAGGTACTACCATAACAAAATCTGAAGTATTTGGCATTGCTTTGGAACATGGCTTTGTTTGTCCTTATGAAAAACCAGCCTCTACCTCAGAGCAAAGCCTGTCCAAGGAAGGGACATGACCTTTGTGCTTGGAAAAACTCACAGAGCACTCCTAGGCACATTCCCACCCTGCTAAGTTGTTTATCTACAGGAGAGATCTGCTGCACCAGGTGTCTCTGACTCAGTCAGGCTAGGTGGGGATCCATAGCAGCCCCCTAGCAGCCACCAATCAGCATGAGACAGGGAAATACCTGGGATGCCAGATAAACCTCCCAGAAGTTTATGGTGATTGATAACAAGTTGGGAAACCATGTAGTTCAGCATGTACACCCCTCTTGGCTTAAACCAATCAGTTCAAATGAATACCCCTTTTGTACTGACCAATCACCCCTACCCAACTTGTTCCCACCAGTGAATGTGCTAATCATGTTTTAGAGTTGTTATTTGATTTTCCCACGGTATGTGATGATTTGCTATGATGTATGTGAACTCCCTGCCCTCTCCAAAGAATGTATAAAACTGCTGCAATCCCTGGGCTCAGGGCCACTCAGCATCACCAGTTGCTGTGTGTGTCCACGGAGGACAGAGCTAGCTCGCAATAAACACCTCTTTGCTGCTTACATCGATCTTGGGTCTCTGGTGGTCTTTGGGGGTCCTGAATTCAAGCATAACACTTGTAAGTAAGTGAAGAGAATTGTTATCAAAAATTCTATTATGGTTTGCATGTGAGGTATCCCCCAAAAGCTCACATATAACACAATGAAAAAATGTTCAGAGGAGAAATGATGGGATTGTGACAGTCTTAACCCAATCAGTGATTTAATCCCTTGATAGGGATTTACTGAGTGGTAGGGTGTGGCTAAATGAGGTGGGAATAAGGGTGTGGCTATGGGGTATATTATCTCCAGAGTGGGGTCTGTCTCTGCTTCCCTCCTCCACCTCTTTCCATGATGTTCAGCCTGACTTCAAGCCCGGAAGAATGGAGCCAGCCTTCTATGGACTACCATATCTAAAACCCGTGAACATTCAAATAAACTTATTCTCCTTTACAATTGTTCTGGTCAGATCTTTTAATCACAACAGAGAAATAGCTGACTAAAACAGATTCCACGATGTCCAATACAAAATAAAGCAAAGCAGCAATAAGCAAAAATCAACTGAGCTAGGAAAATTAGGAGTGATGTGCTACAGCAGATTTGATAAACAGTGACGACCCACGTTATATATTTGTGAAACAAATAGTAAAAGGGATCCTTGAAGTCAATTGGAAGATAGTAATTGTATCTATAATGCAATTATAGATCTTGGTAACATGATGTCCTAGAATATGATCAAAGTGCTGATGGAAGTGCATGTATGATAATGTACAGAAAGGAAACAATGAGTTGTGGGAATCAGTTGGAAATATATATAATTTCCCTATTCCCTATTCTGTTTTAAATCAGAAAGTATAAATGGCCCCAGGATAAAGTTCAAATCAAAAGTGTGGCTACAATACACTTGTTTGAGACCCTTGAGAGATTTAAAGCAGTGACTAGTACAACCTCTCAGCTGAGGGAAAAATAAATATTTTTTTAAATCTTCAGGCTGCTACTTAACACCAGGCTCACTCAAAAGGAGAGAGAAGCCATACTTAAAAGAATGGGGTTTTTGGAATGGACCCAGATAGGAAATCTGCAAAGTTTTAAAGGGACTTGTCCTGTCTCCTCCTATGGGAAAGGTCTAAGAAAGTTCAACATCAAGAAAAGCCACTATGGTTTTTATCTCTTGGTCATAGTAGTCAGGACCACAAACCTCCTCAGCTACAAATCTAGCCAGCTATTAATGAATAGTTTTCTCAAAAGAGGGGAGCCATGAACTAAACAATGATGCACTAGATCCCAGGGTCCCAAATAATTCTCTCAAGAACTGTTTATTCTCACAAAAATTACTCAAACCTTAGAAAGATTTTCTTTACATGTTTTTATCTCTTATTACTTAACATCTAGATATGAAAACTATGTATTAAAATTTTGACATAAAAACTATGTATTAAAATTTAATTCATAATAATAATAAATCCACCAACTGATAACTTCACATAATTAATAAAAATATATTTTGCAAAACAAAATAATTTTAGTTAAATGGGTAAAATTGTATTGCATCTTACAAGTGTTTTATGTTGTATCAAGTGGAACAAATAATATATTATAGTTCTTCCTGGTATCTGATTAACAATCTTATATTGTTTATTTCTTTATACCCATAGATGTTTGGCATCAAATCAGTCTGATATGTTACTGAAGTTAATGAATATAAAGATAATTCATACATAATATATGTATACATATATTTAGCAGAAAATGAAGATATATTTACTGAATTTTTTTGAGATTATTGTGGACATTTTTGTCAAAAAATACATAAAATCTTGATGAGTAGTAGATTCTTAATATCCATTCCCTTGGGCTGGGGTTGTGGCTAAGAGGTATAGTGCTCACCTGGCATGCATGAGGTACTGTGTTTGATCCTCAGCATCACATAAAAAATAAAAAGAAAATAAAGATATTGTGTCCACTTATAACTAAAAAGTAAAAAATATTGGAAAAAATCCATTCTCTTATTTTTCATCTGGAATGCATATTTACCCATTAATGAGTCTCTGATAAATATAATTGTCATTTGGACATGTTCATAATTGATTTATGTACATCTTCTAAATAATAACACATTTCATTATGTAACATTTTTTGTATTTATGACAAAAATTTATTGATTATAGCAGCTTTCTGAATATTCAAATCTCTATAATAATGGTGTCAATATCTGAAGATAAATTTTACACAGGATTTATCATTCTTATTTGTTGATGAGTGTTTGTGGATCAAATAAGCCTATAAGTTAATATGTACACAATTCATTGCTTATTATTTTTAAAATTGCATTTGTATAATAACATCACTGATCTAATAAAATCATTTTATGTATTGAGAAGCTGCGAGTTTGTGATGAAAACAAGTATTCTCAAATCCTTACACACGATGGAAAGATCACATTATGTCTTTGACCACAAATGTGCTCATTCCTCCTAGAAGTTACAAGTTTGCTTCATTCATTTCTGATAAAATATCCACCAAATGCCCCAATCTAAATTGCCATAGTGTGTCAATTTCCTTCTCTGTAAAAATTAGATTCTATGAGAAAAAGATGGTCCAATCCAGGTTGAAAATTAACCTTGTATGTGCTGTTCTTTGATATAATTTTCACACTTCTATATGTAGTTGACATTCTTTATGTGTACTTCTCATTGGATAACGATTTAATAAATTTCATCATTTTATGTTTTCATGGTTATTCAAAATGACACTGGGTTCTTTGTTTTTTTCTGTTTTTGTTTTTTCTGGAATGTTGTGGCAAAGAATCCTTCTAGTGCTGTTTGGTATCACCTCTGTGATTTGTACTTATGTGCCAGCAATTTTGCCTATTCTTGATTTTTGCACTGTAAATATTAATTGAAACAGAATGGAAATAAAAGCAAATGATCTCTTAAATGTTTTGAAATTTCTTCATTTCTGTATTTAGGTCCCCCAGAAAGGCAAAAATTAACACAGATACACAAGTTACAGATTTGATAATAGCTAGATTTTGGATGTACTTCTAAGGAAATATAGAGAATGGTCTAGAAGCCACTCCCAGGGGCTTAACTGGAATCTAGTCAAGGAAATTTCATACTCCAGATCAGGGTAATTCTGGCAATATTTGAACTGGGTAATTGCAGAATAACTCTGGATCAAAGATTTTGATCTCACAGCTGGGCCTAATTGTTGTAGAGTTGGGTTTTTTACAGGCAAGCTAGCCTTGACTCTACATTGTTAATTAGTGTTTGTATGTGTGTGATGGGAGAGGCACAGGTAATTTATCTTTTATATTCACAAGTCATTTGATCAAGAAGTGCAGAATATCAGAGAAATCATGGGATCCTATTCTTTAAACACAGTGCTGAGAGCATGGCATTTTGGTAGTTCTGAACTGGAATGACTTTCATTCTTCTGGGAGAATATGAAAATTTTGTGGCCAAACTCCCAGGTATCATAGATTGTAAAAATGCTTACAAATTTTTTCTTTCCTTGTATCAACTCCCCTTTCTATGTATCTGTTGAATGGATTTATTGCCTCTGGGCTTGAGTCTGTGCTTTGCTTTGGCCAAAGATAAATAACAAACAGAATTTAAGAAGAAGATGTAAAAGCACTTGAAGAGCAAAACCAGTCTTCTTTCTTGTTGCTTTTAGGAGCTTCGTGAATGACACTGTGAAATATTGTAAGTTAAATTTTTGAATGGTGCGAGTTATATGGGTGATTGATTATCCCTATGATCTAGCTTGAAGCAGCCAATCCCAACTGAGAGGTAACTGACCACAGAAAATTGAGTGATGATAGCTTTCAAAAGAAAAAAAGTTCTTTGAAACTGCCAACTGCATAACTGCCAACCCTCAGAATCACAATCAAATAAAATGTGTGTTGTTTTTAGTCACTATCTAATGAAATTCTTTGTAACTATTGTAGAGATGACTGATAACACACTCTTTATCCAGCATTCTGTGTTCTTTAAAAATAATCATATTATTCTAAGCCTATGAGATTCCCTCCTTTCTGATCTCTTCATGCCTTCTTCTACTGTATATAGTATTATTCATTCAGTTTCCTGCAGTGTTTTTTATCTCTTTTTTATACCTTATAATAATGAAAATCCATTTTAATTGATTTGATTATAACTGTAATAGAACTCTAAATAATGTAATATAATAAGTAAAAAATGAATGTACTTAGGCTGTTGATCATATAGAATGCAGAAATAAAAGTTGAGCTACTTAGGTTATCAAATGTAAATGATTTTATTATGAAAAGCAATATCATTAATAACTGAAGACAAAATAGTTCTTCAGTTTCTTTAGCAAATATCTTTGACTTAATGCCTGATATAGATAGCATGTTTAAAGTGTTTTAGCCATGATTATTTAGTGCATTTGTGTAGAGAAAGAACACTCTGTAGTTTCTTAGTGTGTATTAGTTATATATATAACTTGCCCAGCATGCTTGATGCCCTGGTGCCCGTCTCCAGAATAATAAAATAAAGAAAAATAACTTTATCACCTAGCAATCACATAAAAGTCAATTACTTGGTGAACACACACACACACACACACACACACACACGCACGCACAATCACTAAGCATTTTCTGTACATTCATCCAGATGATAACATATTCCTAGATTATGAATACAGACTTTTTAGATTTCCACACACAAAATCTCATTTTTACATATTTGTTTACAGTGACATGCAAAAGCTATTTGTTAAGGTATCAAAAACTACTGTTTTATTTAGTTGTGTTATTCAATTTGGTCCCATGATTATTTCAAATCTGTTTGTTTTGCATGTTTACATTTGCTTATTTTTAAAAGTTATATTGGGGCTGGAGATGTGGCTCAAGCAGTATTGCACTTGCCTCAGCACTACATAAAAATAAAATAAAGAAGTTTTGTCCACCAAAAACTATAAAATAAATATTTAAAAATTCTCTGTCTCTCTCTCTAAAAATAAAATAAAAAACAAAATGAATTTTTATAATTTTTATACATTATTTAAAAATAAATACAATATTGAATCATATCTATGATCCATATAAGTAAACACCAAAATTAATTAAATATCCATTGCAATACTTAGATTGTGGATAAATACCTGAGGTCATTTAACAGAGCTAATATAGGCACACAGATGGGTTCCTTTAATTCTTTGGCAATGGCAATGAAACTAAATTTAATTGTAGCATATCATCCTCTGTTTTGAAATTGCCTCTCATCATTAAAAATAGATTTTTTTCACATTGCCATTTGTCGTGTCACAGTCATTCTTATCTTTAGTTATTTTTCAAGATAGAGAAAATGGGACTGATAGGCAAAGTCAAACTAGAGGGCTTGAGTGTTCTAAAAGGTGAATCTGCTGCTTAAAGAAACTCATCCTGATAGTTCATAGTATGAAACTTTTCTTCTTCCAATATATCTTTTCCACTGTCACCTCAGTCTCTCCCATTATTCAACACACCCTTCCTCTTTCCCTTAGCTGTGCCTCTCCTTAAGTCTCTCTCCTTTTTTCTTTTTCACTATTTTCCTCCTCCAACTCTCCCACCCGTATTAATCCTTTTATTTTCTCACTCCTTTCTTAATAAATAAATATCTCGATATGTAGATGTAGATTGTCACTATCAGTTATTTATGCAAAGATTGTACTTTTTAGGGAATAAATGGAATGACAACTTTTGAACCATAATATTCACCCATGGAACTAAAACCTTTTGATGGAAAACTTATGTCCTAAGTTTTAAGTTCAGTCAGTCAGTCTTGGTTTTGAAGAAGCTTGATTCTCTTCTCTAGCATATGTGCATGTCAGCCTTAATGAAATTCCCTGTTAAACTAGGAGAATAACTTCCTTAAAAATATGTTGATGAGTCTAATTACCTGAAATCAAAATCACATCGTCTTCAAGACTTCAAAAGCTCACATTCAACCTTACACCATTTTTTTCACATTACATCTTGATTGAAACTCAATTAAGAAAAAGCCAACTTCTCAACAATCCTCATGTAAAATATCTTTATTATAATTTCTAAAGCTACTGATTTACCTCTCAGTTGGCCTTAAATTTCCCATCAGTCAATACCTCATTTAAAAAAAAAATTGCTTTGAAGTTGATCTCCTTGGAAAAATATCTTTAAAAACAAAATCCCTTGAGCTAACATTAGTTTTGCACATCTCTCTCTGATGCTTACTATTTTCTCATTTGTTTTCTTTTTCATTCCTCCAGTCAGTACCGTTTTGCCTTGTCCATGGTATTACTTACATATCTAGTACTGTGTTATGACTCTGGAAATTCTCTCTAGATTAAACATGAACTTAGTAGATCAGTGTAACAATAACATTGTGCAGAGATTATTATCTTTTGAAGTAAAAATGCTTCATGCTAAGCTATCAATATTGTGATTTATTGACTTGTATGATCTTGGCAAGTTATACACAAATTTGGAGTTAGTAGGTTATTAGTGTCTTTGGCACTGAAGCAATTGGATCTGTATAATTCATGGATGTGTTCAAATTCATAGCAACTTTACATGAGAAGTGAACAATATGCAATTAATGTTGATCTTGAAAGAATGAAAGTGACCAACAAAAACACAGTATGATGATTTCACAGAATTCTAAAGGACAAAACAAAACAAAACAAACAAACAAAAACCTTATCCAGGACAGCACTATGTTTACACTACCTCATTTTCCTTTTATATCATCCTAAGATAGATGACAGACAGAGAAACAGGTTGTTATTTACAGCTTTTTGCCATTCTTTTTACATGCTAGTTACTAGTCTACAAGTAGTCAATGACCTTGACATATCATCCATTTGAATCAGATGAGATATGATTTCTCCTTTTTATGAGTGTACAGGTTGCAGAAACACAAGGAAATACTTTAAATACTTTTATTCTAATGGAGGAGGGATTTTTCTGCTAAAATAATTGTTAGAAGCAATTGCCCACTGAATCACAGTGTACTATTTTCATGCTCCAGAAACTACCTATTTGAGATGTTCAGATCAGTATTTCCTTCCAGAAATGATGAGGATTACTTGAACCCCATGGGATCTCTTGAACCTCATAGCACATCACAGAGAGAGAGAGAAGAATTTTAAGTGATAAGTCTCTCAGGTAAAATAAAACAGGAAAATAGTGGCTCTCTTATGCAATTAAAAGAGTGAAGAAATACATTATCAACTATACATATCAGAATTTTAAAACATTAGTACAATTAGGATAAAAATTAGTACATTGAGATAAAAAATTGTGGGGGAATTCTTTTAATAATTGAGTTTTAATTACCTAGTTTTTTTTATATTTTCTTTTCAGTTCCTTTTATTGAGGGTTTGTTGTATTGAAAATCAGCTGCAAGACAACTTCTGTTTGCTCTCTTATGTCATATATTACCTCTAAATAAGTTGACTGCAACAAATTGTTATAGCCACTGATAATTCATACATGGAATAAATTATTACACTGGAAATATTGACAAATGGAATTGCTTACTGTTGTATATAATGGGACAGCACGGGTTGTCTGCCAAGTTGATAAAATTAGACACTATTTATTTATTTAGGCAAGTTTCTCACCACCAAGTTCATGAAGATTGAACATTCTTCAGGGGTTTCCTTGTAGTTTGCTGATTTCATTTCAATTACGGAAGAATGAAATCTAAAAATCACTGAGCACATCACACTGTGACCCAGTTTTGTTAACAGAGTAGAACATTTTTAAACTGAGATTCCTAGGTTTATGTTCATGGGATGGCTTTAAAGGGATTGTAATATGGTATTTTCTCCTTTATCTAAATGTCTATGCATTGGAAAAATAATTCAGCTATTTTTTATTTTGTCAAATTTTGTTCAATTCTTATGTGCATATTTTATTATGATTTTCAATTAAAACATCATAAGAAGGCAGAGGCTTAAAGTAGGCAAAACATAAAGTAACTCAAATAAAGTATATCTAATTAATTATTTTTTATGTAGAAATTTATTACTTTCAATTAGAAGATTTTAATTATCTATGCATTAATTTATTTATTCATTCATTTCATTAGAAAGAATCTAAGTGTGAAGACTGGCTTCTAACTCGAAATCCTTCTGCCTCGGCCTCCTGAGTTGCTGGGATTATAAGTGTGTGCCAACTATAAGCTGTTCATATACTTAATTTAAAATGATACATACAAAGATTTATAAATACACACATATATAAACAAACACACAAATATATATGTATGTGTCTTTAGTCTTTAACACAGAGAAGTCCAGATAGGTAGAATTTTTCAAAATACTGATTTTCCCTCTCATGGAAAATTTATTTAGATGATATTTTTTTAATTTCTTGACAGAGTCAAACACTGTTTTGCCCAGAAAATCTAAATTTCAATTCACATTGCATTACATAATTTCTCTGACATTCAAAGGTTATAACCTTTTAAAATACATTTATTTTTAATTTTATGTTAAATATAATATTAGGATATATTTTCATATAATCACAAAAACATGGAATTTAATTTGCTCTAATTCAGTCCCCAGCACTTCCTATTCCCCTCTACCCCTCTGATTCCCTCCTTTTACTTTACTGATCTATCTGCAATTTACATATACTCTTCTTTTTGAATTAGTGTCTTCTGTATATACTTGACGTTGAGATTCACTGTTGCATATTTATATATGTACCTACAAAACTTTGTTCAGATTCACTTACTGTTCTTCCCTTATTCTGTTTCTCCTTTCTCCCTCTGAATCCCCTTGGTCTACTCTACTAATTGTCCCTCTATTTTAAGAGGAAAATAAAGGGGTGTATTGGGGATTATAACTTTCTAATAATTCAATGTTATTTTAATTTTCCTTCAGGTTTTCTACAAGAAAGCAATTAATTACATTCACATTGTCAGCAGGCTAGACTATTGGTGAGGTAAGTAAAAGCCTAACAGCATCCAATGGTTCATGTATTTATAATCAGGGACACATGGGAGAATCAGTAGTCACTTTGTTGAGCTTGGTAGGGGAATTCCTGATCCACTGAAACTACCTGGAAACCGTGAGTAACAAATTCATGGATGCATTTTTAAAATGTCATTCCATACTTACTGGCTTCTTCCCGGGTTGTATTTGTATTATATACAAAGGCAGGACAAGGACCAATCTTAGTGGAATACCCAGTGAAGCATAGACATCCAGGAGAGGGAATATTAATATTCTTGATGATAATTCCTGCTTATGTGGTCAGGTCTCCTCTCTCATAGACTTTCAATGGCTTTGATACTCTCCTTCTAGGGCCTCTATGACAATTTTAAAAGAGCTAGTATTCATGACATTGTTACTATAATGAATAACTTCAGAATGGGAATAGGTATCAGTTCTGATGTAATAATCATTATATACACAGCATGTAACTCCTGTAAGTTCTCTGAGTCCTGGTCACAGACCATTTCTCATTTATATATTCATCCCTAACACAAGCTCTTTAATAAGGCAAGTTTCCAAGAGATGCTTCACAATAGGCTCAAAGAAGGAATGAGATGTATTGAAATAACTCCACAAATATTTATACAGAGCTATTCAGAAGATGCAATTTATATGGAGCGCTAACTCTTGCTCAATATTGACATAGTAAATAGAATTTGGCGGCAGTTGAAAGAGTAAAAGAGAAGAAGAAAAAAAACTCAAACAGAGGAATATTTCTTCCTCAAATCATTACAATGTTGGTGTCTTAGAGTTTGATATTGACTAGGAGGTCCTAGCCACATATTAATTCTCTCTATATACATCTACTTCTACATCTTAAATATGTAACCAAATATTTATACATTTTATCTTCCATTTTAATTTCCCTTCTAGCCCTAAATTGGTCCCCTTTCCCAAATCTTACTAGATATTTTTGTTTAATTGGGTCACAGGAATATTAAATAAATCACATCAAAAAATGGAGCTTATTATTTTACTGTCCAAATGACCTAAATCTACTCTTCCCAGTAAATATGGTGGTCATGAGAACAGCCTGCCTCATATTTTGAGTATCTTTTAATATTAGCTACATGATCTTGTGAATTTTACATGGTATCTTTTATTGCCATTAAATTAATTAGTAGAACATTGTTTGGGATTGATGGTAGCTCAATTTCTAGATTGTTTCTTTTTGGAGGGTAGTAAAATCTCTTTGAATCACCCATACCTAGAAATGTCCATAGCAAATTTGGTGTACTTATCTTCACTTAGAAATATCTTAATTTTCAGGCTGAGGTTAAAAATAACTTCTTGCTGGTAATCTGGTCTCTGGTCTCTCCTCTTGCTGGTTTTCATTCATTTTTTTTTTCTTTCTGAACTCCTACCACAATTTTAATTAAATAACTCATTATAACATCATTAGTATCATTTTCCCCACAGAATACAGAAAAAAAGTCAATTCTTACATAAACCTCATGGTAACCACAGCACTTCACACAGATCATAGGATTATTATATCCTCAGTAAGGAACTATGAATGATTGAAGATATTAATGCTCAGACAAGTGATAGGATGATCTTCAATAGAATGACAGAATAAGTAGAAAAATTAACAGGCCAGGTCTAAAACACTGCCCCAAACTCTTTTCTGTAGACTTTTATATTCCAATATGATAGCCACTTAGAAATCTTGCCTTTTTGAATTTGAAATTAAATGACTATAATAAACATAATTACAATGTTAGGGCTTCATTGTACTTTCCACTTTTCCAATTCCCAAATGGTTTATGTGGCCAATATCTATTACACTTGACAATGCTGAAGAACTTTTCCAGTTTTGTAAAAAGTTGTTAGACCATACTTTCCATGTTTCAAAAATATAAACAAAGTTGAATAGAAAAATGATTATATAATGTTAATTGTATCTACTACAGTGTCTTTCTTGAAATATCTTATTCTTTAACATAGCAATTTAAAATCCACAGAATACTCTATAATATCACTTGAGGTGTAAACTTTTAACAATCTTAATGTGTCACTTACAAATAATGTCAGTTTTGTAATGACAACAAGTCTGATTTCTCTATGCTGATGACAGTAAAAATTAGGCTCCTTTTGTAGGAGAGATTTAATTAAGACAAATAATTTGACGTAGCTTGTGTCTACAAAGAACAATGTAAATTGAAGATCAGGTTAATTTGATCATCATGGATAAGCCAAATAAAGAGAAAGGATGAGGAAATGAATTATAACCTCCAATATTAATTTGGGATATGTAAATTGGCTCTCTTATCTGGTTAATACAAACAATTATTAAAATTGGTAGAGTTAAAGCCAAGGACATTTAGGCAGTGGCAAGTTCTATTATACAAAAATATAAATGGACTTCTAAACTGGACAAAACCCAAAAATCACAGAAAGCTGTTCCTCTGCATTTAAAATACACCATGAAAATTCTTTCTGTTTCAAGAAAATATTTCTGAAATGTAGCATCATTAAATAATCTTTAAAAATTATTATAGTGTGGAAATGGTTTCAAAAAGCTGAAATCAGTTTAGAGAATATTTCAGGGTAAGTAAACAATGAAAAAAAATTTTACAAATAAGAAGTTTTGCTAGAAAGGTAGACAGCATTAACATTTAAAACTGAAAGCAACAGATATCAATAGATATGATATAGACATTTAGACATATAGACATACAGTAAGCTCCTGTTCTCTTTAATGTTTGATATTTGGGGAAATTGGTTGAATTTCCTGGTTTTGTCTAAACACTCAGTAAATCTATCAATGTCCCCAAATATATGTATCAGGAAAGCATGCAAAGAATAGTAAGCGATATACCTTCAAAGAATCCTGAATAAACAGTACCAGGTGGCTGTTTTCAGACAGCAAGAAGCTTCTCTTATCACTGAGCATGTGCTAATGATCATGAGTTGGAAAACACTCTGTAAATAACTAACTTCTTATACTCTTTCCTATGATTAGAATTGTCACACAGCAAATCATAATTTTTTTTCTATCCTCATCATTACACTGTTGATGAATCAACTCTGTTCAGAAGCAAAAACCCGTATCAGAGAGAAGAGGCATTTAGGTCTGATATTTGCCCTTAAAAATGTAAAACTAACATCTTAAAAATAGAACAAAATATTGGAAGGTGTTGAAGGATATGTAAAATGTCATGCCATTAAGCTATCTGTGGCATGTAACAGAGAGAAAACTAAAAATAGTTAAGTTCAGGGTGATTTTTTCAGGAACTACAAATAGAAAAATTTCCTTATAGAAAGTGAGAGCTGAATTGTTCCTTGAAGCATATCAATGAGAAACTCAAAGCATTATTAAATAAAAGACACTGTTTAATCTGAGTGCTGATTCAAGTGTAAGCCATAGTCCATGTAAAGCCAGAAAATGTTTCCTTTGAACTTCTCTTCCAATAGAGTTGATTCTAGTCTGTGAGCTTGCATTAGTTCCCTACTGGTGCCAACAGGTGATTGAGACAACATTAGGGTCTTATAGTTCTGGAGAACAGAATTCCAAAGTCAGACTCAAGGTATCACCCTTTTCCTTATGGAAATTATAAGGGTAAGCTCATTTTCAGGCCTTCTACCAGACTCTAGACGGATGCCCTTTTTCTTGGTTCATGTGTCCCTCATCACACCAGCCTTTGTTTCCCTCCTTTCATGCCCTTCTCTGACTCTGACCCTCTCATCAGTACTTTTGTGACCATACTGGATCAATTTGAAGAATACAGGGGAACCTCCTCCTCTGCTGGGAGCCATCAGCCAAGTAGGTATGACAATCTCCTTGCCAGCTTACTCCCATGCTGTCTAGTGGAAGGACTTCTGAAAGGTGACCTTGCTCAAGGACCAGGGTGGTTTAGCATAATAGGAGATTAGGGTGTTCCCCCTTTAGAATAGGGCAGTTTAGCATAATAGGAGATTAGGGTGTTCCCCCTTTAGAATAGGGCGTATCCTGCTGCTGAGTTCCTCTTGAGTTCTTAGGGTCAGACAGTATATTTTGGGAGACAGAAGCCCATGTGGAGTGGATTTGGGCAGAGTGTGGATTTGGGCAGAGAACGTGGATTCCCCCAGAACGTGTTAGTAGACGGCCGGTGTGAGATCGGGAATAAAGAATTGCTGTTTGAATCTACAAGCTGTGTGGAGACTCATGATTTGTGCCCAGCCAGAGACTGCGGCACTCCTCCTCAAATTGTTAAATTAATCACATCTGCAGAGGCAGAGGCATTTTTCCTTAACACATCTGGTAAAATATTCACAGGTTATAGCAACTAGGGCAAGGACAGAATTGATAGAATAAGAAGCGTGTGTCATAGATTAGTATGTGCTTGAAAATCTATGAAATGCCTTCAAATGTTTTTACAGAGTTCTTATCCTTTAAGTGTAGATTTTGATTCACTCATGTGAAACTGGTAATGGCCTTATTTTGTAAGATATTTCATTTTTAAATCATTACAAGGCTCTTAACAATTGGATTAACTAATAAATTACTTTCTCCCCATTCACTATGAGCACACATACAATTATTAGGAAGCACATAAATTTAAGCGTACAATATTATTTTGCTCATTTTTATTTCAATGCAATTCAGAATGAAGAAAAAAGGAGAAAATTTGCCAGGCACAGTGGTGTACACCTGTAATTCAAGCAGCTCTGGAGGCTGGGACAGGAGGATTAAAGCTAGTCTCAGCAATTTTGCAAGACCCTGAGTAACTTAGTGAGTTCCTGACTCAAAATAAAATATACCAAAAAAGGACTGGGGATATGGCTTAGTGGTTAAGTGTACCTGGGTTCAATAACCATAACAAAAAAAAAGGAGAAACATAAGCAAAAGTAGCATAAACAAAACTGTTCATGTATTCATATGAAATATTAATGTTTATCATTGCTGTAAAGAAAACAATTTCTCTATTTCAATACACTACTTGATGACTTCAGAATGTCAACGTAGATTAGCTGGTCATTTACAATTCTGAGAACATCTGTTTATTTCAGTATAAAATCACGATTATATTGCTAAATGATAGTTTGTAATAGTTGTTACTTCACTCATTAGCCCAGAGTAAAACACTAATAAAACTCAATTTATTTTCTAAAAAGCAAAAACAAAAAGTTATGGTTCAGATGCACCTTCAAAAGTCAGTTATTTTAAATAAAAAAAAATTTATGTGTTGTCTTTCTAAAAGATCAAAAGAGTTTAATGCTGGCTTTGTAACTATGATTTCAGTCAGACTCAAGTAATTATGCTAGGTTATAAGCTCTCCTCTTATTAGATATTCTCATAGCAAAATAATTACACAATGAAAAAAAAAAACAACTCAATGATTTTTAAAAAAAAATGATGAATTAGTGATTTCACCCATTAAATATCACAGATATTTTATTGTGTATTTTTTTTCAGAGCTGAATTGTACAAAAAGAGGAGTCTGAATCTTATAATATATTATTATATATGATTTTAGTTAGACTCAATGTTTTAGTTAGACTGAATATTTTATTATATATTTAGTTAGACTAAATATATTATATATATATTATATATGATATATAATATAAAATTATATAATATAAAATATTATATGTAATATTTTATATTATTCAATGTTAAACCATGAATGTGATTCAGTGGAGAAAACCACTGTGGTATATGAAGGAAGGAGACAAAAGCTATGATATTTAGTACTTTCCTGTTGACTCTTCCTTATCTTACACATTGAATTTGAATCTCTTTACTTGCTTGCTATCTTTCCTTTCTATGCATTTACATATCTAATGGACAGTTTTAATCCTAAAAGGCAGGAGACTCCCTGAGGTCAGTCACCTGAATTAAGGTTGAATTGCAATACAGTTTTCCTTCTACCATCTTCCTTTCTTTTATTGTGCTAACATTGTTGTGCTAATGCTTGTGCATGATCAGGTAACTCCATCACTGGAAAAGGTGGTTGTAAGGATGATTCACATTAGTCAGTAAATCAGGAATCTCAAGAATGAACAGGTCCTGTCACAAATTCTCCCCTGATCCTAAGTGATTGAGAGGGAGAAGTTGCAAGGAAATCAATGTTCCATCTAGGGCTTAAGGAACACTCTTGATTCCAAACATGGTGCACAGACATAACTGAATAAAAAGTTTAGTGATTTTTTTCAGTTTGTTGTGATCTAAAAATCAAAGTGGTGTGCACACTTATAATACTAGTGACTTGGGAGGGTGAGGCAAGAGGATCACAAGTAAAAGACCAGCTTCAGCAACTTAGTTACACCCTAAGTAACTTAGTGAGACCTTGTCTCAAATATATAAATAAATAAATAAAAACAAAAAAGTAAAAATCCCAAACACAATTCAAATATCAATGTAATATAGATGAAGCAGCATTTTAAGTGTCATTCTTGCAATGCCCCTCTCTAGTGATAACAGAGGCATTGCATAAACAGAGGCCCGTATTATTTCATATTTATTCAAGCAGAACATTTTTCCTCTGAACTCATTCACTCTGTTGAACAAAAAGCAGATTTAGTGAAAAAATTCTATATTAGATAATGCATATATACAAAAAAACTTATTATTTAAAACAGAGGCTCATCATTCAACTTCAAAAATACTTTCTTGTGATATCATTTCTACTAGACATTCTGTTCAGGCCAATGGCAAAACGTTTAAAATTTCAGAAAACCATTAATTTAAGAATTCTTTTGGAAAATACTAAACTAACTATAGTTATTAATGACTGATTTTTAAAGTTCAAGGGATGGAATGTCATATATAAAATGAACCCATAGTGACTTGTTAAATCCTAAAACTACCATGAAATTTAAAATTAGCATACCAATTATTTCACAGTTGATGCTTAAGAAGTTTTGGGTAACAGCTGCCAATTAGGTGATGTATTGTCAACTTTAGGCTTTTAAAGTAGCCATGGAATTTTATTAATCCATACAATTTCCATAACATGGACCTGAAAATTCAAAGGGATTACAATTCCATAGTTGCATCTGATTAAAATATACTCTCAAATTGTTATTATCTATGATACAAATACATTGAAATAAAGTAAATTTCTATTTCTCATATTTAGATAGTATGCCTCAAAAAATGGTTATCAGGAAAAAATGCAACCTGACTAAAATGAGTTAAGTAGACATCAATTATAAAGTGGAGGGTATAAAATAATTATATTCCTTGTCTCTTTTTGGTTGTACAGGTATTTTGTTTTTTAAAGTAACAAATTACCTCTTTCTTGCAGTACATATTGTATTATACACATACACAAACTCATGAGTATATGTATATTTACAGATTATGTATAATATTTTGTGTATGTAGGTATGGACATATTTATGTGCAAATCAGGACTTTGACATGTGTAGAGGGAAGAAGTAAGATTTGAATGATTTCAAGAAAATATAGAAGAACATTGATGAGATCAATTTATTATCAATTTTCAAAGCAAATTAGGAGTTATAAGGAACAAAATTATTGAATTATTCTGGTGTTTTCTAATACAACATCTGGTCAAAATCCTACCTTTTAAAGGAAAAATATACAATAAAATATTATGAATCTACAATTTTACCTCCAAATTTTTTTATATTGGAATGTCATTGAAACCCAAACATAACATGATTTATTTTCTGTGAATATATATGCACATTCCCTTACCCAGAAACACACACTTAAAACTTAATTGCCATCTGTTTGATTCCTTCTTTGCTATCTCTAAGGAGTAAAAACACTAATTCTCATTGGAAAAAAAATGTTTCAGGAACATCTTTTCTTTTTGTTGGTAGTTGTATAATTAAACTAATATTACTCAGGAAAATATTTATTACCTCCATGAAAACTTTATCCTTCTCAATGGGACTGAGAGATATTTAAAAAAAGAAAGCTTGCCAACCTGATTTGAGGCTAAAGATGCAAAGATCAAAGTTGCTGATTCTGTCATGCAATTTTTACCAGTTATTTTTTTTTCCAGTAAAACTTCAGAAAATGTTTACTTGGTTTGAGGGCAGTTTTTAATATGTTAGTTGACATACATGACTTGAGTAGAATGTGTATAACCTATAATTCTCCAAAGCCCCATCTCCTTCAGTTGCTGAACTCAGCAGTATTTATTGAGACTTTTAAACACAAATGTATTACTGAAAAAAAATTCATTTGAGAACTACTTCAAATAATAATAAGAGTAACAATAAATTAAACTCTTCTAAATATTATCAACTATTTCTTAGTATGGAAAGAGTCCCCTTGTCAATACTAGACATTGAAGTCAGGGGTACACTATCACTGAGCTACATATCTAGATCTTTTTTTTTTTTTTGTACAATGATTTCAGTTTGCTAAATTGTGCAGTAGAGCCTCAAATTTGCAGTCTTCCTGGTTCAGCCTAAGTAGCTAGGGTGTGTGCCACTGTGCCCTACTGGAAAGAATTTTAAGAGAAGAGAAAGACAACTTAAATGTACCTTTCATTATTAGGGCATCATATCTGGTAAAAAGAAATAAAATATGAGCTGAAGAGTGGACAGTATAATGACATTTCTATAAGAATGAAATTGATAATAGTCTTATTCCTTTCTTTTGCATAGCAATACTTATTGTTATCTATTTTTCTGGTTCCCAATAAAATGGAGTAGTTTTCATACCCAATTATGCACTAATAAACACAAATTATTTTTCAAAGGAAAAAAATACTATTCTTCTCAACTGTTTTATTATTTGTATAATATATAGACACTGTGTTTTCAAGAAGGCTGGACTTTATTATTTCAAATTAAGTATTAAAAGTTATGTCATCCAAATTAATGAAGCATTTTTAAGACAATTGTGCTTTGATTGGAGAAGACACAGAATCTAAAAAAACTACATTAACAAGATTATTATTATTAAATGTGGATAATATAAATAAGCTTTGGGAGAAAGAAAGCATTTCCTGTATATGCCACAAACTGTGAAAATTCTATTGCATGTGGGACAGAATGGAACCAATCAAAGGGAAACACAAGGAGATAACTAAAATTTATGCCTCTTTTTTGAATGCTAAACTTTGAGGAACCTTGCAGACATAGACTCCTGAAAATGCTAAAGTTCCTTCCTAAAAGGAAAGAGAACTAAAAGTGAAATTGGACCTTAGGATTTAAGAACTGTGAGGAATACGCAACACAGTGGATGTAATCAAACAAAACTTTATTCTCCCCTTCTCATCTCCCACAGTATCCAGGTATATTTTTTTCTGTGGAATTCATTCATTCCTTCCAGGATAAAGTCTGTGACATGCTCCAGGGTTATTTTGCTTATTTTGGCATCCTTAAAGCCTCTGGTAACATCACTTAAGTAAAATTTCAGTTTAGTTTAATATCTTTTCATAATTAATATAGCCAGTGCTGTATTAAAACATAGCAAATAAACTTTAAAACAAAACACTTAAACCTCCTAACTACAAACAAATTTCTCTTACCACTTCCAGAGGTAGGAAGAAGAACGAAGCTGGAGAGATGCTTACATGCATATAAGGCAGGAAATTTTCCTTTGGCCCTGCTCTGGTGAATTATCAGGGTAATTTTGGGCATGGATGAAATTGAAAGCTTGTCTTTTCTCTAAAGTGGCCCTGTGTCAATCATTTAGATGTCTATCCTCCATTCTAATATCCCCTGCACATCTTACGTACATTTCCCCCTGTGCAGACAAAAGTGTCCTTCTATAGTCACACTTGTTGATGATTTATAATTAATTTTTAAGCCTTTGTCATCTCATGGCATATTTCCAACTTCCTTCCACTGATGTCTCCCAGCCTCCCTCAAGTAATCCTGGATGTCTCTTTCTTGAAATTCCTTGGGAAACTCTCCTCTATCCTTTGTCCTTGGAAATGCTAAATAAGCAGATAATCCCCACTCAAGTTTATATCAATTTATTCTTTTCATAGAGCAATTACCAACCCTAATCCTTAGTCCTTGCATTACTTAAATTTGAGTCCAACATCTCTGCTATGTGCAGAGTTTGGAAAAACATGTAGATTCCCAAGCAGGCACATGGAAGCCTCTCCCTTATATGTGAGGATCCATGATACACTGAACGTGTAAACGTGATGTCAGGTTTCAAAACCAAAAGTAAGCAACAGACTTGCCCAACTTTTTGAGTGTTCTTATTTAAGGATATGGGATAATTGATCTATATTATCTTCAACCAAAATGATATAGAAAACTTCCTCCTGGTCAAACTTTTTGTATTATGTTATCTGCATATGGCTCCGATGGAAGATTTCAAAGAAAATAGAGAAAGGAAGAGAGGGAAAATTTTCCTTCTGATATAATTAACTTCTTCCCTTATGCTTTGGACTTAGAATTCTGAAGGAATCAAGAAAAAAGTAAATACTGAATCTGAAATATGGGTAAGGGAAAATGGAAAAGTCTCTTGCCTTTACTGAATATAGCTATAGTTGTCCAATGAATTCACCAACTTATTTAAATAATGAATTTTTCATTTTCTTTATATCCAAATCATGTCTATCTATAATGTACTCATAATAAACAGATTATTTCAAGCCTGGAAACCTTTTTCAATTTTTACCCATGGGAGATGACAATTTTGTAATGTTAATTCTTAGTTCAACCCAGATTGAGTTCTAAGTAATCAATGAATTAGAATAGCCAATACGGAATGGTAACAATCAGTTACCACTCAACATGCTTGCTATCCACAATACTAACAAACTTACATACACAGATTCCTTCCTTGCACTATCATCCCAAATACATTTGCCAAACTGCAATTTTCTTTATCTAATATATACAAAAATGAGTATTACCTTGTGATACAAAATACTATAGGTATGAGAATGATAACATTCTTCTGATAGGACCCTAATTCTAACTTATTTCTTATCAAGTTTTCTGTGCACTAGTATTTGTTTTCTCTCCATAAATTAATTTGCTGTATTTCATTTGCCCCATATATAGGGTATTAATTATTTTTGGCAAGGTTATTCTAATATAATTTTATTACTTTATCAATAGGGACATACTGACAGGTAAATCTAAACAATAATCATAAAGAGTGACCTTGTCACTCAAAGCTTAATAAATTACAAAACAACACATTAACATGCCTCATGCAAGAATAGTGTCATTTCATTTAAATACTTATATTGATACAAAAATTTCTCATGAATTCAATCATTAGAGATGGTAAAACAGGAAGAAAATTATTATTTTCTGCATTTAAATGTAAATTCCTGGATGAAGTCACATATTATGGACCCTGTCTAAGTTTATGAGTTCATATTCATAGTTATGCAATTGATCTGATATTAAGTAATTTTTTCAAATTTGGTTTCAATATTCCTTACATAGATCTTTTAAGATAACTGGTTATGATTGATTAACAAATGAAAACTATTGCTAGCTTTTCACTTTCTCTGGTGTTTCCCAATTTATAAAAACAAATTAAACCAAGAAAATAAAACAAGGTAACAACAACATATACTATAAACAAATTTGCAGCTGGCTACAACATACCTGAAGTGAATTTATATATTTTATCACATTATGTTAATATATAAAAAGAAATTATTTTATTTAAAATAATATTAAGAAATAAAATATTAAAATGCAAAACATGAAAAAAATTTAAAAATAATAAAAACTTTAAATGAAGTGGAACAACCAAATCATTGTATTAATCCTGTGAGTTTTCTTAACACATCTTCAAATTTTAACTTCACTCAATGCACAAAAGTTAGGCTACTAAGTTTCATTTTTTTATATTATTTCCACCACCGCAATACTCAAAAATCAATGTAGGGACTGGGGTTGTGGATCAGCCATAGAGCACTCACCTAGCTTATCTGAGGCACAGAGTTCGATCCTCAGCACCACATAAAAATAAATAAATAAATAAATAATGGTATTGTGTCCAATACAACTACAAAAAATATTAAAAAGAAAAAGAAAAGCAAAGTAAAACAAGCATATTCTAAGTCATAATAATACTATTATAAGATTTAAAATTTTCTTAAGACATTCAGTATAGATAAACTTGACAGAGCAAAATGCCATTATCTGATTAATTATGTCCATGCAGTAAAATAATTCAGATAAATAATAGGGGAATTAATTATCTCTTTGCCTAAATTCCCTGATTGATTAAACTAATTTTCCTTTTGATTATATTGTGCCAGATATGGTAAAATGATGTATCAAGATTAAGTTTAAAATTATAAGAGCATTTACAGGCCAAAGTTTCCATATTAAGATCTTAATTTTGGGGGTGAAAATTTAAATTAGGATAGCCAGTATAGAAAACAGTATGGCAGTTTCTCAAAAATATTAAAAATAGAGCTAGCATATGATTTAGCCATCTTACTACTATTTATGTATCCAAAAGAACTGATATCTGTGTATGGAAGAGAAATCTGCACTACCTGCTCATGCAAGCATTATTTACAATAGCCATGACATGAAAACAGCTTAAGTATCCATCAATTGATGAATGGAAAAGAATGTGCGCTACATATACAAAATTGCATTCTGTTTATTCATTAAGAGAAGAATGAAATCCTGTCATTTGCAGCAATATGGATGAAACTACAGATCATTGCATTAGGTGAAATATGCCAAGCATAAGAAGATGTAATTTTGAATTCATATTTTGAATCTGAAACTGTTGATCTCATAGAAGTTGAGAGTAGAATGGTTGTTACTGGAATCTGTGGAGAGCAGAGCAGGGTGAGGGATGGGGGAAATTAATGAATGATAGTAAGTTACCATTAAATAGAGTTAGAATTTCTGTTGTGAAACAGCACAGTAGAGTGACTATAGATAAGAATAATGTATGGTCCACTGTAAAAGGCAGAGGAAGAGATTTTGAAAGTTCTTATCATAAAGTGATGAATATCTGTGTGATAAATATGTTCAACTTAATTTAAACTTTACATAATTCATACATATATTGAAACATTACATGTAGGCCCCATTAATATGTTCAATTTTATGTCTTTGTATGTTAATTAAAATATTTTAAAAAATATTTAAAAGCCGGATGTGATGGCATACATCTATTATTCCAGTCATTCATAAGGCTGAGGCAAGAGGATGGAAAGTTCAAAGTCAGCTTCAGCAACCTAACAAGATCCTAAGCTATTTAGGAAGACCCGGTCTCAAAATGAAAATAAAACAAACAAACAAACAACAGGTTGGTAAAATTGCTCAGTGGTTAAGCACTGCTGGATTCAATACTCAGTAACAAAAAAATTAAAATTAAATTTATAAAGTTAAAATTTTTATAAAGGCAAAAGAATACGGGTTGATCCTGGATACAAAGAACTTATATTCTAACTTGCAGTTCTTCATGACATGCTTTCTGGTAATAATATATTGGTAATATTGTATAAGTAATGGGTGTTTTTGAGATAATGTATATATAACTGCCTTACAAATGTAGTTTATTTGAAGAAATATCAATTAAAAAGTAATTACAGCTGTTAATATACAAGAAAAGTACTCATTCACCCCAAATACATCCACATAAAAAAAGAGCGAGCATAAATCAAAAAGTGAAATTTTAAACATAAAAAAATGGGGAGAATACAAAGATTTCCACTCAGTCATACACATAATGCTCTGAATACCTTAAATGCTTTATTAGCTTTGGATTCAAATGAATTTCTCACTGTTACTACATTTTTTGTATACATTCCAACATAAGGTTTGACAAGAAAAAAGTGAAATTGGCAGAATGAAAAATAGTTTTCAATAACCCTTGAGGACAGTTATATACAACCTTTAGATACTTATTAAGGAAATCTAAATCGATTGTGTTTGGAATGCAATGTGAATATGTATCTTGACTGTAATCACAGCCCATCATTTTTCCTTTTATTTCTCACCCAGTTAACTCCTTTGGCAGGAAATACATGCAGATCTTGGGAGAATTCAGTCTTATCTTTGAGGGTTTCAGGTAAACTGAGCTGAAAGACTAGGAATGTCATAACAATTTAACTTTCTAACTAAGTAGTTTTCAAAATTAAAAATTTTCGTAGGTGTCTATAGAATCTTAATCTAAAATCTAAAAGAATTTCTCTGTCCAATTTTGCTTTCTACTTTGAAATAAAAGATGCAAAATCAGAAAATAATTTTGCAATGAACCAAATTATTATAATCAAATTAGACAATCTGGCAACTGATTGTAATCAACTGCATCCTGCAGTATGTTATGAACATTAATGAAAAAAAATATTAAAGTAATTAAAGAAGAAGACCATAGTTTGTACATGAGATAGTTAGATCTCCTTATTTGAATGTTCAATAGGCAAGATGAAATAGAGATTACTTATTTTTTCAATTTTTTTATTTGCTCTTTTTTGACATATATGAGAGTAGAGTATATATTGACATATCATACATACATGGGTTATAACTTCCCATTGTTGTAATTATACATTATGTGGAGTAACACTGGTCGTGTATTCATATATGAACATAGGAAAGTTATGTCCTAATCATTCTGCCTATTCATTCTGTCTGCCCTAATCAAATCCCTCTTCCCTTCCCTTTATTTCCTTTGTCTAATTCAAAGAACTTCTACATGACCCTTGGTGTGTGTTAGCATCAACATATCTGAAAGAATAATCTACCATTCTACCCCCACCTTCTTTTTGGAAGGAGAAAAGGCATATTTCACTTACTTCTACAAAATGAAAAATATTGCCCAGGTCATACTGTAGAATAGACAATGTTAAGTAAGATTCCAAAATATTTCTTTCATTTGTGATATGAAGGTGTTCTAGTTTTGTTTTTGTTTCTTTCTTTGTTTGTTGTTGTTGTTCTTAGTTATTTCATGTTCCTATATTTATAATGTTCATAAAATAGCTTGTTTATGAAACAATAAAATATTAATACAAGTTATCTTGAAATCTGGCTGGACACAGTATCCCTAGCAACTATCAATCTAATTAGAGAAAACCATTGTTGCTATTTCCCAATTAACATTTCTGTAATGTCTGACATCTCTTCTCTAAAAAATTCCAGTAACTTTTTTATAGCTCACTGAAGTTAGTGAATTATAACTTTGCAAGGATACCTGTATTATTTTTTAGCTCTTAAAAACTGAGTGACCTTCTAAGTAAGTGGCCATATAAAATGTAGCATGTTCTTGCTGTATATATTTGATTTATACTAACCATCCTCACATGAATAAACACCTAAGAGCTAACAGTTATCATGACCAAAGCAAAAATACGAATTTAAGTTCCTGAAGCCTTTTCATTGAAAGTCTTCTCTACCTTTATCCAAGTTCTCAAGACAAAAATGTGAGGTTTATATTTATTCATGTTGATTCATTTTAATATTGTTTTTCCAAATTTAAAATAAAATTCCATTCTCACTCTGTCCATTTTTCCTTTGTTAGTACTACTATACCCTTGCACTTGCACTACTGAAACAATTTCTTAAATTTTGTCTTGGATAAATTCTTGCATTGTATTACCCAGAAGACCAAATCTTTAAAACTATTGAAACAAAAATTACATGAAAAAATCATATGATGTATTTTATCTTCTTCAAGTCCACCAATGGCCTTTACTTGATTTTAAATAAAATTATGTCCTGCCATGACTAAATTTTCTGAGTTACCAATCTTGGAATTTGAAGGTTCACTTATCCCCTTAGGATGTTATACTCTGTCAAAATTCTCTCTTTCCAGTTTACCAGGGCCACACAAGTACTTTTCTCCTTTAGAAACTGTGAAGTATACTATTGTTTTTTCAAATTTGATTTCTTTGCCTAAGATATACATGCCTATTACCTTTTGGTCTTTAAGATTTTAGATGCAACCCATATTCACAGAAAGTACATCTCTCATTCTCCATTTAGGTTCTACCTTGTAATTCTCTGCCCTGTTATTCTAATCTCATTCTATGCATTGATCTTTCACTATAATGTATTTTCTTATTAAATATGGACAAGTGCTTTCTGAGAACAGAGACATTAGTTTTCATGTTCATTCCTTCATCCTCTTTTTAGAATAGCACTTGGTGTATGTTAGATGTCCAAAACATACTGATAATAAATAGAAAAAACAATGGCAAATAATTTTATAAAACACAATTTTAAAATCTTATCAAATTAAAATAAGCACATTAAGTTTAGTTTGCATCAATGAATGAATGTCTACTTATTTTAAATATATCTAGTGAACTCTTAAATTTACAATATATTATGTATAGTAATGCTGGGAGCCATCAGCCAAGTAGGTATGACAAATTCCTTGCCAGCTTACTCCCATGCTGTCTAGTGGAAGGACTTCTGAAAGGTGACCTTGCTCAAGGACCAGGGCAGGATCCGTGTTTAGGGTGTTCCCCCTTTAGAATAGGGCAGTTTAGCATAATAGGAGAGTAGGGTGTTTCCCCTTTAGAATAGGGTGGTTTAGTAATAGGAGATTAGGGTGTTCCTCTTTTGGAATAGGGCGTATCCTGCTGCTGAGTTCCTCTTGAGTGCTTAGGGTCAGACAGTATTTTTTGAGAGACAGAAGCCCATGCGGTGTGGATTTAGGCAGGAGAGGATTAGGGCAGAGTGTGGATTTGGAAGGAGAACGTGGATTCCCCCAGAACGTGTTTGTAGACGGCCGGTGTGAGTTCGGGAATAAAGAATTGCTGTTTGAATCTACAAGCTGTGTGGAGACTCGTGATTTGTGCCCAGCCGAGAGACTGCGGCATCTGGTGGCCCGTACGGGGAACGTCTGAAACTTGGAGGTAAGTGAAATTGCTCGCCCCTGAGGGAAGGCGAGAGAATGGGTGACCATTTCAGAAAACAATGTGTTCTTCTTTTGATTTATTTTGTTTTTCTTTCAAGCTGCCTATCCCTAGAAATTTCTCAGGCAAACTGGAAAAAATGGTTGACTAAAGGTTTGAAGTTTGTCGGCCCTGAGGAAGAGAAAATTGATACAACGATTTTTTATTCTGTTTTTGCTTCATTCAGTTTCGGTTTTGTTTTGTGTTATCTTATTGGGTTGCGTTATCTTTATAGTAGATTAAAACAAACTGAAAAGATGTTAAGTAAATTGTTAGAGGTTCAGAACATGGTGAAAGACGTTTTAGATCAAGCAAAAGAGAAGGTCTCTCCAGCTAGTCAGACAGAGGAAGAAAATTTAAAGGAAAAGGGGTTGTTAGGAAAAAGGCCACAACAGGAGGCTGTTACTAACTCCGTTTTATCACAAGAGGGTTTAATTCAACCAACAGCCCCACCGATAGAGACAGCTGAGTGGCCCTCAAACCCCGTAGTTGATAAATGGAATCCTGAGACAGGACCTCAAAGATTAGCATGCCCTGTACTTGAACAGGTAGGAGCGCAGCGAATTCACCGTGCTTTAGATTTTAAAACAGTGAAGCAGTTAAAAGAGGCTGTAACAACCTATGGTCCCCAAGCTCCCTTCACGGTGAGCATGGTCGAGTCTATTACTAACTTGGACATGACGCCAGCAGATTGGGCTAGCATGTGTAAATCTGTGCTAAATGGAGGACAATATTTGTTATGGAAGGTTGCCAATGAGGAATTTTGTGCAGAGACAGCTAGGAGAAATGCAGCAGCCGGTTACCCTCAAAGAAATTTAGAAATGTTGCTAGGAAAAGGACCTTATGAGGGTCAGCGGCAACAAATTGAATATGATCCTGCTATATATGCACAAATTGCTGCAGACGCAGTTAGGGCATGGAAGACTTTACAAGGACATGGAGATTTACAAGGTCAGCTATCTAAGGTAATACAGAGAGCTAATGAACCTTACGCTGACTTTGTAGATAGGCTAATTCAAACGGCTGCCAAAATTTTTGGGGATACGGAACAAGCAATGCCATTAATAAAACAACTGGCTTATGACCAAGCAAATCGTTGCTGCAGAGAGGTCCTTAGACCATGGAGACATGAAGATTTAAACACATATATTAAATTATGTAGAGATATTAATGAACAAGGGCAAGTCTTGGCAGCTGCAGTACAACAGGCTTTAGATACCAGGCCAAAAACATGCTATGATTGTGAACAAACAGGACATTTTAAAAGGAGTTGCCCCATAGGAGGAGGATTTAACAAAACTAGGTATCAAAGAAATAGAATACCGGGTATTTGCCCACGATGCCGTAGAGGGAGACATTGGGCTAATGAATGCCGTTCTCAAACTACCATAGAGGGTACTCCCTTACCAAAAAACGGAAAAGGACCAGGTATTTACCCACGATACCGTGGAGAAAGGCATCAGGCTCCGTTGCCAAAAAACGGACAGCCAGGCCCAATGCTCCGGGGCCCACAACCACAAATATACGGGGCAGTGGAGGAACCCAGAAACACCATCAGAGTAGTGCCCAGGACACATTGTCCATTAAATCCCTCATCAGACAAACCCGAGGGAGCGCAGGGTTGGACATCTGCGCCTCTGCCAGAGCAGTACTAACTCCAGAGATGGGAGTTCAAATCATTCCCACAGGAATAAAAGGACCTCTTCCCCAAGGGACAGTAGGCTTATTATTGGGACGTAGTTCATCTACATTAAAAGGACTTACCCAGCCTACATAATAAATTTCCTAGTCATAGTGTAGAAAGAGGTTCCAGGGGATTAAGCTCCACAGGTGTAGATTGGGCTATGTTGTCTTTAAATTTAGATTCTCGCCCAATGTTAAAACTAAATATTCAAGGACACGACTTTAATGGGCTACTGGACACAGGTGCAGACCTTAGCATCATATCTAGTAAGGAATGGCCAAAACATTGGCCATTACAACAAGCCACTCAAACGCTTCGAGGCCTAGGAGTGGCTACTAATCCCCATAGAAGTGCAATGATATTAGATTGGAAGGATCCTGAAGGTTGTGAGGGAACTATACAGCCCTATGTATTGGATCATCTTCCTATAAATTTATGGGGACGAGATGTCCTAGATCAATTAGGTTTGACATTAACAAATAACATCAATCCTAATGCGCCCACTACTAGGGCTAGACAAGGTTTTAGGAAAGAAAAAAGATTAGGAAAACAAGGACAAGGTATAGCAGCACCAATTCAAATAGATCAAGGAACAGACAGACATGGGTTGGATTTTCAGAAAGGGCCACTGAGACAATCAAAATTACTTGGAAATCAGAAAGACCAGTGTGGGTTCCTCAGTGGCCCCTGACTAAAGAAAAGATACAAGTAGCCCATGATCTGGTCAAACAACAATTAGCGGAAGGACATATACAACCTTCCATATCTCCCCATAATACTCCCATTTTTGTCATTAAAAAGAAATCTGGTAAATGGAGATTATTGCAAGATTTAAGAGCCATTAATAATGAAATGGTTATTATGGGACCTGCTCAATCAGGGATTCCTCAATTGTCTGCTTTGCCAAAAACCTGGCATGTTTTAGCCATAGATATTAAAGATTGTTTTTTTTCAATTCCAATTCATCCCGAGGATAGTCCACGTTTTGCATTTACTATCCCTGCATTAAATCATGAAGGTCCTGATCAGAGATATGAATGGAAAGTACTCCCTCAAGGGATGGCTAACAGTCCAACTATGTGTCAAATATATGTTAATAAAGCAATCCAGCCACTTAGAAATCAAAATCCTGAACTACAAATATTTCACTATATGGATGATGTATTATTGGCACATAAAGATAAAAACATATTGCTGGAATGTTATGCCACACTTACAAACTTATTAAAAAATTATAATCTAGAGATAGCAATAGATAAAGTACAATTAAATTTTCCAATTAATTATTTAGGAGTTCTATTATCCTCAACCATGGTCCGTCCACCAAAAATTCAAATACGAGTAGATCAACTCAAGTCACTTAACGACTTTCAAAAGTTATTGGGAGACATAAATTGGATAAGGCCTTATCTAGGCATACCAACAGGAGAGTTGGGACCTTTATTTGATATTCTAAAAGGTCCATCAGATCCAAACTCACCTCGCATGTTAACTCCTGAAGCAAGAAAGGCATTGAAAATTATTGAAACATATATGGAAAATATACATTTGGATAGAATTGATATAAGTTTGCCTTTATTATTTATTGTACTACCAACAAAAAATATTCCTACAGGAGTATTTTGGCAAGAAGGTCCATTATTGTGGATACATTTATCTTATTCTCCTAACACTATTCTTACTAGGTATCCTGAGGCTGTAGGACAATTAATACTCAAAGGAATAAAAGCAGCGAAGGGAGTGTTTGGAATTTCTCCCAATAAAATTATTACTCCATATACTATGGATCAAATTGATGAGTTAGCTAATGAGTTAAATACTTGGGCAATAATCATGTGTAAATCTAATGTTTCATTTGATAATCACTTACCATCTAATCCTTTGTTGTTTTTTTGGTCTAAGCATCCTGTAGTTTTTCCAAAAGTGACAAGAAAAACCCCTATCATGAATGCTCCAAATATATTCACTGATGGGTCAAATAATGGTACAGCAGCAGTAGTTACCCCTGATCAAACTTTTACATTTTTAGTACCCAAACAATCAGCTCAAAAGGTAGAGCTTAATGCAGTATTACAAGCCTTTTTAATGTTTAAAGATTCTGTATTTAATTTATTTTCTGATAGTCAGTATGTAGTTAATGCTATAGTATCTCTTGAAGATGCTGGTAGGATTTCCCCTTCTTCTACTGTTTTCTCTTTGTTTTCCACTATACAAAGTCTAATCTGGGACAGAAAAGATCCATTCTTTATAGGACATATTAGAGCACATACAGGATTGCCTGGAGCCCTTAGTTTGGGCAATGATTTAGCAGATAAAACTACACATGACATACATATTTTCTCTACACTAGAAGAAGCTACGAATTTTCATAAAAAATTCCATGTTAATGCTAATACTTTACAAAAGCGTTTTAAAATAACTAAGGAACAAGCCAGACATATAATAAAACAATGTCAAAATTGTGTGACCTTTTTACCACAAGTTAATCTTGGAGTCAATCCTAGAGGACTGATACCTAACCATATTTGGCAGATGGACGTCACACACTTGCCAGAATTTGGAAAATTAAAATATTTACATGTTACAATTGATACTTCTTCCGGATTTTTGATGGGCTCCCTTCATGCCGGAGAAAAAACTAAAGATGTTATAGCTCATTGCTTACAAAATTTTGCCACTGTGGGCGTTCCTAAACAGTTAAAAACTGATAACGGTCCTGGCTATACCTCTACCTCTTTTAAACAATTTTGCTCATCATTTGGTATTACTCATATAACAGGAATTCCATACAATCCACAGGGACAAGGCATAGTTGAAAGAGCTCATCAAACTATTAAAACGTACTTACTAAAACAAAAAGAGGGAATTGGAAAGGGGTATATATCCCCCAAAGATAAACTTAAAATAACCCTTTTTACTCTAAACTTTTTAAATTTGGATTCATCAGGACTTAATGCTGCGGAAAGGCATATGTATCCAAAAAATGTGCATAAGCCTAAAGTTCTTTGGAAAGATATTCTAACAGGACAATGGAAAGGTCCAGACCCAGTGATTGTCTGGAGTCGGGGCTCTGTTTGTGTGTTTCCACAGGGAGAACAGCAGCCGATTTGGATTCCAGAAAGACTAACCAAAACGATTTCTACAGATCAAAAAGAAGATAATTTGACTCAAATCCATAACAGCTGATATCCAGAACTCCAGCTTGGCCATTCTTACATCTGCGACTGTGATTAACCAGGATGCTTTTTTCAATATCTATTTTATTATTGCATTTTTCCCACATCATAAGGTTCTATTTTTATTTTTTGAGCTCATACAAACCTAGGTTAATGTTTTTCTGATCAGTTTTATTTTTTGACTGTGGAGTTTTTAAACATTGCAATGGAGATTTCACCTAGGTAAAGCTACAAGGCCTTTATTATTATCTTATGTGTTGTACGTTTGTTTGCACATTTGTGTTTTGTGTTATATGTCTGTGTGTGCGTATGTCCATATTTCATATATGAGGAGCGCTCATGAGAAAATGGATCCGAATTATTTATTTTTTATTCACGTGATTTAAATGGCTTAATTTAAATTAAGTAAACAGCTGTTAAGGATTCTTTTTAAAGGTGGTTAACAGATCTGCTTGTTTACTAATTTAAATCAGGTAAACAGCTGTTAAGGATTGTTTTTTAAGTAGGTTAACAGATCTGTTTGTTTACTTTCACCTTTCCTTTTCATTATATTTAATAATTCTTTTCAGGTTAATGTCTTTTTAGCATCATTGCCAGAATTCCTATCTTCATCCCAATGAATATAACTCAACAAGTATGCTCAATCAAGGAGTCAACTTACTTTGGGAGGAAACGGACTTTGGGAGGAGACGGACAGATTGATAGATTCCTCCCCTTTGAACTGCTTACAGAACTTGCCTGGACTATGTAACTACGTTTAGTGCAGCAAATTGTGGTAATGCTGGCATATCTTTGCTGATGGTGTCACCAGTGATCTTTGCTGATGGTGTCACCAATGATGCAATTTTTCCAAAGGAACTGTCAATTGGCTTGGTGTCGTGGCATTTCTGTATCCTCCTCCCTTCTGCTAGTGATGGTCTAAATTTGGGGGCCAATGGCTATATGCTGGACCGGCAGTCAGTGACGGGTATGATCCAATTGCAATGGTATCAACCTAAGACAGGAGGCTGACGCCTAAAGGTCAGTTACCTAAAGGTCAGTTTTCCGATGACGGGTAAGAGCCATATGTTGAATTGGACAACCTACCAGGCGCGGTCCTTAAGCCACATTAACCTCACTCCCCCACTGGCACCAAGGCCAAATTTGGGGGCCAACAGAGGTGAGGCAAAGAACCTCACCCCCCCACTGGTGCATAGACCTATCCACAAGTATGGCTGTATGCTGGACCGGTAGTCAGTGACGGGTATGATCCAGTTGCAATGGTATCAACCTAAGACAGGAGGCTGACGCCTAAAGGTCAGTTACCTAAAGGTCAGTTTTCCAATGACGGGTAAGAGCCATATGTTGAACTGGACAACCTACCAGGCACGGTCCTTAAGCCACATTACTTGTTGTTTAATTAATCAGAAGGGGGGAGATGCTGGGAGCCATCAGCCAAGTAGGTATGACAAATTCCTTGCCAGCTTACTCCCATGCTGTCTAGTGGAAGGACTTCTGAAAGGTGACCTTGCTCAAGGACCAGGGCAGGATCCGTGTTTAGGGTGTTCCCCCTTTAGAATAGGGCAGTTTAGCATAATAGGAGAGTAGGGTGTTTCCCCTTTAGAATAGGGTGGTTTAGTAATAGGAGATTAGGGTGTTCCTCTTTTGGAATAGGGCGTATCCTGCTGCTGAGTTCCTCTTGAGTGCTTAGGGTCAGACAGTATTTTTTGAGAGACAGAAGCCCATGCGGTGTGGATTTAGGCAGGAGAGGATTAGGGCAGAGTGTGGATTTGGAAGGAGAACGTGGATTCCCCCAGAACGTGTTTGTAGACGGCCGGTGTGAGTTCGGGAATAAAGAATTGCTGTTTGAATCTACAAGCTGTGTGGAGACTCGTGATTTGTGCCCAGCCGAGAGACTGCGGCATAGTAACAAGAAGAAGTGTAACATTATATCACCTACATAGTACAACTTTGTAAGCATGTGCAATATTTGGTACTTCTCAGATACTTATATGCACATTAGACATTTTTGTATATGAGAGCTATAATTGCAACGTATTTTTTGAGCATGACAGAAATGATATATCCATAAAAAGAAAAACACACAATTTATTCTCCAGAAATAATTAATTCCTTTTTGTTCCTCTTTTTAATTCTCATGACCCTGTCTAGTGAGTCATTATTGTTCATCATCATATCAGACAAGATAATCTAGGTTATGCTGTGATGATAAATATCACCAAATGCTTAGTGGCTTATCAATACAAAGTCTTATCTCTCACTTATTTCCACTACATGTCATTTAGGGACTGCACTCAGAATCTTCTTCTATTGGGCCTGGACTGTTCAAGTAGCCATGATTTATTTCTAACATTGCCAATTTGTAGGGAAAAGGGAAAAAGAGTTGTTTTTTTTTTTTTTTTTTGGTTTAACATCTAACATCAAACAATATAATCTACATATTTATCTTAACTATTCTGAAAGCTATATTTGTGAATAAATTGGGTGAAATAATTTATAAATGCTATAGTTTCCTAATATTACAAATTTATAATGGATAATTTATACTTAGCAATTCTTTTAGCTTTCATATTAGCTTCCCAAATCTCCCTTTCCTGCTGTTTTATTTCCTTTATAATTTTGTATAGAAATTATTTCTTAGTGATCTAGCATTTAATTTCTATAATTTATTCAAATTTGTTAGTCAAGTTTTAAATAATCCACAAATATTTGATATTTAAATTATTGTTAAACAAAACATGAAAGATTTTTATTATTTTGAATGATTTATAATAATAAAAGAAAATTATTAATCAAATGTTAAAAATAGAGGAAATTCACATTTTAGAAAACCCAAATGCATATTCTATAAACAAAATGCAGTTATTAATACATAATATATTCTCTAAATTTTCCTACCCTTAATTCTTCTACTTTCATAGAAAAACCTGAATTTTGTTTATTTTAGTCACTAGGATTCAGAAGCTTCTTTAGCTAACCAGGTCAATGTGCAATTTAAGAAGAAACATGGTTTTCATAAAAAATATTATTTCATATATCATAGAAAAATATGACTAAAATTCCATTAACATAGAATGTGTTTCTTTTAAATCTGTTCTTTAATGTCAGTCAATACTACTGAGAATGCTACCTATGAAAGAAGTATTCTGTATGAAGAACACTTGAGCTGCTATCATAAAACACTATTGTCTGAGTGGCTTAAACAGCAGAGTTTCTTATAATTCTGAAGGAAGAGATGTACAACATCAGGTTGCCACCAGATTCAGAGAATGTTAAAGGCTCTCCTCCTGACTTGCAGACAGCTGCCTTTTCACTGTGTATCCATGTGCCCCAGATTGGCACATGTGAAGATATCTTTCTCTCTCCCTTGTCTTATGATACCTATGCCATCAAGAGGGACCCACCCTCAGGACCTAATCTAAATTTCCTGGGACCCTCCTGAAAATACCATCATACTGGGAGACAGGATTCAAGTTATTTATTTAGGGAAACATAAACATTCACATTCAGACCATCAAAGAGGGTAAAGATTCTTAACTCAAGAAGACTGAAGACATAGAATAAAATAAAATTTAAGAAGTAAGCAAGTGTAAGGATATGGAGACTTTTGAAATTTTAATTTGAAACATAATGAGAAATTTGGAAATGTTAAATAACATCTAATATAGGTTCTGAAAAGCTTATATTTTCAGTGAAGTCATGTATTATTCATGGGGGAAAGATTAGATATAGCTAGTCCAGCAAAGTGGCCTTCACCATTGCCCCAGCTTCAAAACTGATAGAAACTTCCATGAGTATAGTACCAAAGTGATGAAAAAAAATTATACTGATATTGAAAAACAAAGTATCCAACCATTTGAAGAGATCAGCAGACAAAATTTAGAATATGAGGTTTAGACAGTGGTAAACAAGTGGCCTTCAAAATGCAGTCTCTGATCATCAGAACTACCTGGCAATTCTTAGAAATAAAAGTCCTCAGACCCAGCCTCAGGACTACAGAAGCAGAAGTTCTGGGGCTGAAGTTCAGCAATTTCATAGTTAACAAATATTTTAGGCATTTTTGACAGACAATACTTGCAAAAATGTCATTTACTGAAATTGATACATATGGATTTATGGTTTTCAGAACAGAAGATTGAGACAGAGATATAAATTTACAAGTGATCAGCACACTTGTAAAATAGCATTTGAAACTCTGACAATAGGTGAAATTATCGACAATGTGGTTTGGGATGAGAAAGTAGCAAAGGACTGAGGTTAACATTTTGAATTTTTGGTAATTCCATAAAAAAATGAAATATGTAAATCAGTACAGGGGAGAGAATATGGGAAGGGAAAGGGAAAGTCCTGGGGACTGATTACAGCAGATTATGTTTAATGATTCTCTAATCATGTCAAAATAAATCCTATTGCCATATATAGCTTAATAAACAATAAAAATTGTAGAACATAAAACATAGAACAGCTAGAGAGACATGTAAAAGCAGCAACAGATCTAAGAGATACCATGGAAGCCAAGTGAAGAAAGACATTTTAAAAGGAGTAAATGATAAACTTAATGAAGTTAATAAATTTAGCACATTTTAAACAGTCATATGTTGGTTAATAGTCAGCACTCCTCTCTGGTTGAAAAAAGAGAGAGAAACCTGTTTTGTAATGTTTATCAATTTCTGTTTTGTAAATACTCTTGGCATGGTGGATTTTAAGCTACCAACCTGATAATTTAATAGTATGCAGAATTGGCAAGTGATTCACAATAATGCTCCACCTCAGAGTATTTCTTTCATAAGGTTACAAAAAATATGCAACACATACAAAAGCAAAGTAGCAGAATATAATAAAGTAATTAGAAGCAAATGATTTGGTATTCATTTGCCAACATTGTTATCTAATGAATACATAGTTATAAAAATATAATTAACTCTTACAAAGGACCATGTTATAATCTTGCAGATTTCCCAAGAACTAAGCAATAAGCTTAAATGAAGCATCAAGATTTGACTTTTGTACATAATTATTTATACATCTAAAATGAGATTTCACCAGGTCCTCTGAACATCTTATTCTGATACTCCTTTATATTAAATACTTTTTTATTTATTAGCTTTATTTTTAGGGGCTTTATTTTTAGATGGCTTTATATCTTCTACTTTTAAATTTAAAATCTTAGAGAGTAGACTACATAGTGATAAATATCCTATATAGCCCAGAATTTAGGAAATATTTGTTCACTATAAAATAATTAACTGTTAGCCTCTGAATGTAAAGAGAATTTCTGTAGGAGACTTTGAAAACTATGAAGGATAAATTGTGTTAGAATAATATTCATGATATAAAACAATTAGCTCAAGCAAGTTTGAAATCTGACATAATTTATACAAAAGGCTGACATATTTCCTTTTGCTTCAGAAATATGTCACCTGATAGTATAATATCTCTGAATGGTTGACCTCTGCTGTAATTTCAGGGTACAAAGACAATTGTTGATCTAATAGCAGATAGATTGAGAGGATGCACAACAATTTTGAGCAAGGTTGGGGCTTCATTTCCGACTGACTTTGTATGGAATTATGCATAAACTGTAGTTTAGGGCAGTAGAAGTACTTTTTCCTAAAGAGAAAGAAAATCAAGGTTAATTTATCTCCTGGAAATACACAGTTCCTCCCCTGACATGAAAGTAATGAGGCTCTAGACATTGATCTTCATTCTGAAACTTTGAGCTCGAGTGAAATTCATACAAAGCTAAGCTATTTTTCTTTGCTAAACAAGACCTCCTGTAATTGCCAGGGGAAACATTGCCAATGTGTCCTGCCTGTTTCAGTTTATTAGGGCTGCTGTTTCAAAACAACACAAACTGGGAGGCTTAAAGCAATGAAAATTTATTGTCTCATAGTTTCAAATGTCAGAAGTGTAAAATCAAGGTGTCAGTAAGGCATGCTCCCTCTGGAATTCCAAGAAGAAAATCTCCCTTTGCCTTCCCTTGCCTGCTGGTTGTGGGTTGGTAATTCCTCTTCCTTCACTGGCAGAGTCCTCACTCTAATATTCTCTGTTGTCACATAGCCTTCCTCCTCCTGTATGTGTCTGTCTTCTCTTCTTTTACTGACACTAGATATATTGGAATAGGGCTCACCCTAATGCACTCATTTTAACTTGGTACCATCTGCCAAGATCTAATTTCCAAATAAGAGTAAATTCAGAGGTACCAGGGGTTAGGGATAGAGCATAGCTTTGTTTGAGGTCAATAAAACCCATGGCTCATAACTTTTCTAAGTATGATATAATCTGTCTTTAAAGAAAGAAAAAAGAATATGCCTATTTGAATGTATCATAACTTAGTTAAAAGACCAACTATTGTTTATTTAATTATAATACACTCATCACATAATTTATATATTTGTGTTGTGAAGAAAAGTCAACATGAAATGGATGAGTGAGCTGGGATTGGTGGTGCATGCCTATGTGACCCCAGCAGCTGGGAAGGCTGAGGCAAGAGGATCACATGTTCAAAGACAATCTCAGCAATTTACCAAGGCCTGAAGCAAGTTAGCAAGATTCTGTCTCAAAATAAATAAAAATATAAAAAGGGGCTTGGAATGTAGCTCAATGGTTAAGTGCCTCTGGGTTCAATCCTCTGGTACTAATATATATATATATAAGAATTAATGAGTGATATCATCAAGATGGCTAAATAGATGGGCCAGGCCAATTTCACTCCACCACAAAGGGACTAAACAAAGAAAAGACAACAGATATTTCACTGTAGCATCTTAGGCAGGACTCTGGAGTGCACTGGGAATGTGACAGTGATACCGCAGAGGAAAACACATGATGGCCCATAAAGTAGTAAACCAAGTACCCAGCACCTACTGTCCTATATCCCAAGATTAACCCTAAACAAAGAGGGGCTTTGCTCAGCGAGAAAAGGTAAGAAGAAAGACTATACCATGATGAGCCTTTGAAGACATAAAAGGTCAGGATAAATATATCACTAGAATTTGCCCACTTGTGCTCTGCGAACTCAAGGAGTACTGAGGGATAAGACACGAGAACTTGATTTAAGGAATATTGTACCCCTTGTGTTCATGCCAAGTCTCACTATTCCCTATCTTTGGGAATACCCATATTGTTTTGAAAGAAAATGTGATAATAATTAAACAATCAGAAGGCCACAATGCAGTACCTTATACCATGAAAGAAATACCAGTTGCACAGATGAAACTCCCTTTTGAACCATTGAAGAAGCATTATCCTGTATTTCACCCCTTTTGTCAGACTCCAGGGATGTACAGGACATATGCTTTCTGTCTGACTTCAAATATGTACTTAGAAGGCAGGCATTCCTTGGGGCAAGAGGAAGAATAGATTTCAAACAACGAGGAAAAAACAGAATAAATATAGTGTTTAAAAATGACTTTCTCCATCTGTCTCATCATATGCAGCAAAAACTTTAAAGGAGCATTCAGCGCTTCACAGGATCATTCCTTGAAATTGTTCAGTGAAACTGTTTTGAACATTGATTATGATAATCGGCTATTCATGTGTGGAAAAGAATTATTAAAAGTGAGAAAACAATAGGATATTCCTGATGATGTCAATTCAATTCAAGAAGATAGAAGTAACTATGTTCTTAGGAAATGATTTATTGTGCTCAAGGACATCACATCTATCTAGTTTAAATAGCAACTTTCATAAGATAATGGTGTCTTATGATAAAAAAATGTCTATGAAATGTGTTTGAAAAGTTGTGAGATATATATGCATGCAGCATAGACACATATGTATACATATACATAGTATCAGAAGCATCTATTCAAGACATTTCAAAAATTGCGTTATGAGAAATGCACTTTTAAAAAATAAAAAAGCCACTTTTTGAAAAAAAACCACACCAATAATGTAGTGGAATCTTTGAAAAGAAATATTACCTGATTATGAGAGTCTTAAATGTCTACAATAAAAGTTAGTCATGGTCTCCTGACATCAGGGAAATATAGAAAAAGGAAACATTTCATCCTCTCCAAATCCCAGAGGAAAACAAAAAATATAACTTATTTAGTTAAAAAAAATAAACTGCTTTATTACTGGCCAGACACTCTTCTAAGTATTTATAAATCACGTGTGCAAATTTTAACTTACATGATCCTTATAACAACTATAGCAGAAGCATGTATTCTTAGACATGCAATACTGCACATGAAAAGAATGGGGCAGGGATCAAGATGAAACCAGTAGACTTTGAAACAAACCTGAAATTTAATATCAAATACAGATAAGCAAACATCTAATAAAGCCATGTGATAAGATGGTTAAAATAAAAGACATTTAACAAAGAATTTGGGGATAAGGGAGATATACAGGTGAAGGGAGGGAGGCATAGAACAGGCCCCCATGCACAATTCGATAAATAGCTAATGTGGATTGGATCCTAGACAATCCCACAGAAAGTCTCTAACACGATCTCTGTAAGCAGGTGCTACATCTAGCCACTGCAACTGAAACTATCCAGGCAACAGTAAAAGCCCAATGGAGAAGACACAAGTCTGTTAATAGTGTGGTAAATTAGGTTTTTCATTTTGATTTTAATGACATAGAAATGTGAGGTTTTTAAAACTGAGTTTACATCATCTGGGAAAAGTTATAAAACATAATGTGAAAGTGTTTTGATCTGTGTCACTCTGTTACAATCACTCCTTGGTCATTTGAAATGTATATGACAATTTGTTTTTTGTGAATTTTGAGCCTTGAACCATGTTTCTAATTGCTTCAAAATAACACAAAAATGCAAAATAAATCTTTTTCAGAGATTTCTTAAAATCTACTGCCTTGATGTTGAAAATGAACTTTATCTTATATTCATTACACTCTTATCAAAATTTTGCTCACTATTCATTCCATCAACACTGCTCCAGTCAACATAAAAAAATGGAATCCACACTGTGATTCCAATGGTCATTTTTCAGCACTAATTTGTTTTTTCTTGATTTCAAGCTACCACTTTACTTATTTATTCTCCTGCATTTAACCATTTTTTTGGTCTTTTCTTCATGCCCTTGACCTTTTTATTGAAATGCTTCAGAGCCAACTTCTTGCATCTCAATCCTTATCTAATTATCTTCCATTTGTGACCTAATTCCACATCAAGTTAATTATATCATTTTGTGGTGCCTGGGTTTTGATCCTATCTCTGTCATTCACCAGTTGTGTGATTTAGAAAATGTAACTTTCCCCCGTAGTCTCATGTTCCTCATCTGCGAAATGAGGAGAAAATTAATTTTTCCTGTCTCATAACAGCTCTTTTGAGACCATTGAAAGAGCAAATAATACATACCAAAAGCTTACAGCACCTAATAGAAAGAGAACATTACATGTTTCTGAATAAATGAGTCTGGGTCAACATCATATCATTTATCTGTCAGGATGAACTCACCACAAAATTTCATATAAATATATCTAACTGCCTAGTCAACATTTCTTCTTAGATTCCTAAGGCAACACAGATTTTATATCCTAGGCAAATGACAAAATCATCCTTCTGTTGCTCAGGCCATATATGATGTAATACTGGATACCTCCTATTTTTATCACCAAATTATTTTGTCTCAATCCTTTTAGTTCTTTCCACTAGTCTTGATATATTCCTATTCCCAGCTAATCTCATTGTTCACATGGATAGTTGTAATTTATTTAAATATGGTACCATCATTCTAACCTGTTCCCAAACAGCATATCATCACCTCTATCACCAGGTAAGTCCTCTGAGAAAAAATGCATCATGCATGGTGCGGCTATGCTCAGTTCCACTGCTTTCCATGCCCAGGAAAAAATCCTTACACTGTTCTGCAAAGCCCACAGTCTGTACCATCTTATGTCCTACAGATTTTCTACCCTCTCTCCCAGTTTTAGTTACACTGGTCCTCTTGTTGTTTTTTAATTGTACATATTAAATATGTCCCACGTTGGTGACTTGACATGTATGGTTATTTTGGCAGTCTCTTCTTCCGATATTTTTGCATCTGGCTTATACATTCCTTTCAAGTCTTTTCAAATGTTATTTTATTGGGAAGATGTTCTCTAAAGGTGCTTTCAAAATTTACAAACTACCACACCGTTTCCCTTCCTTTTGCAATAAAGCAATTGCCTAGTACCATTTTGAATTTTCTCTTGTTTGTGTGTATGTGTGTGTGTGTAGTTTTCTGTAAAATTATTTTTCTTTAATCTAAACATTAGGTAGTTTAGTTGATTGTTTTTTGTTCTCATCACAATAATGCAAGCATTAGAATTGTCAGTAACTTTTAATAATATTTTTGATGCATTTATTGACACCCAGAGAAGGTTCTTGGAATAAGTAATATGTAGACTGCTTTCAAGAACTATTTATGAATAGAATCTATAATCCATTCCTAAAACCAAAGCATTTGGATTTTTTTTATAGATGAAGTAAAATTATTGTGAATAAAATAAAGTGGAAATATAATTATCATTAGCTTTAATGTCACTGAATTCATAAAGCCATTTGAAAGATAGACATATAAGATTACCTACATTTTACATATAAATTATTTCTGTCTAATATATTCTTTTCATCTTCAAAATTTAAATTTTCAATTCACAAGGCTGGGGTTGTGGCTCAGTGGTAGAGTGTTCGCCTAGCATGCACATAAAATATAAAATAAAGATATTGTGTCCACCTAAAACTTAAGGTTCATACTTTTAAAAAATTTTTCAATTCACAAATAATAGTTGAACATAGGGCACAATTTGATTTTTGATACATACATACATACATACTGAGATAAGTAAAGTTAATTACCCCTATTTTAAAATTTATATAGTGAGACAAATAATTTGTTATTTTTCAATGGTAGTGCATCATTGATTAGTAGATTCTGGGGCCCAGAATTTTGTGGCTAAATAATACTTGTTACAATGAATTTAAAAGTGATTTAGTCTATTTTTTGTCCACATATACACAGTAAATTTCATCATTTGTTTATCTTAATACTCAGTCTTATTTTATATGGCAGAAAACACATATGAGTCCCCAGTGTTCTGTGTCTCCTTCTCTAGAAAGATAACTGGTAAATACAGCACACTCTTGTAAGAAAACAAAGTAACAACTAACAGTAATGATATATGTTATGGTTTGAATGTGTGAAGTTCTCAAAAGTTCTTATGTTAATGCATGAGGCAAAATGATTAGATCACAAGATCAAAATGGTACCCTGATCAGAGGATTAATCCATTTGATGAAATACTTATCTGAATGGATTACCAGGTGGTAAGTTAGGCAGTTGGGGTGTCGCTGAGGGAATTGGGTCATGGGTATGTTTTCCCTGGCTCCCCCTGCTCTCGGTCTGCTTCCTGGCTACCATGAGCTGAGTAGCTTTCCTCTGCCATGCCCTTGTTTCATGATGTTCCAAGTCACTCTGGGCCCAGGGCAATGTTGTTGGCCAACCATGGACTGAAACTCTGAAACTGAGATTCTCAAATAAACTTTCCTCCTGTAAGTTGTTTTTGTCAGGTATATTGATCAAACTGTCAAGAAAAGGTGATTGATATAATGCACAATATAACAAAGTCAGTATACTCTCAAATCATCATAATATCTTCAATGAAAGCATAAAATATTTAAATTATCTTTCCTAAGGAAGGAAAAGTAGTAGTGAAAAAGTTATTTAAATAGAGTACTATAGTATTGTAATATTGCCTAGCAAATTGAAAGGATGGTTATTTTCCCCCCACATTGAGTATAGGGTATGTATATTCAGCACAGAAACTGCTAAAATTTCAATATTTTAGTATCTGCTATGTTTTACAACCTGTTTTCAAAGATTGAGCAGTGTAGCCATCTCTCTAAAGAAAAAGAAATAATTATATGCTACTCTGTATTAATTATATACTACAGCTCTCCTTAACTAAAATAATTAATTAAAGACTACATTTAAAAAAAAATTGTAGCTTTGCATGGTGGAGCATGTCTAGAATCCCAGAACTCAGGAGGCTGTGGCAGAAAGATCTCAAGTTTCAGGCTAGCCTGGGAAACTTTGCAAGACCCTGTCTCAAAACAAACATATGGGGCTGAAGATGTAGATCAGAAATAAAGTGCTCTGTGGTTCAATCCCCAGTACCAAAATAAACAAATTAAAAAAAGAATATTTGCCAAGGGATATTTGATACTAAACTATGGAATCAGAGAGTGAAATCTATTAGTGTCCTACAAAACAGGGTCATAATTGTCCTTCAATAAGTGATTACATTATATTTTTCACTAGCCTTCTATTTTTGTAGAATTAGTAAATTCAGTTTTATCATGAATTTGATTTAAAAGAAGACTGGAATAACTAATAAATCAGTATTTTTTTAAACCTTTAAAATTTGATTATAGTTCCAATTTTCTGCAGAAAATAAAACCTCTCACTGTGTATTATTTACTCATTTCCATCCAAAGACCTTTGATTGGAATAATTTTTCAAATATAAACAGTTAGTAACAGACCATTTATTTACTGAATTTCATAGCAGAGAGCCAGCTGTCAGCATCTCCTTAACTTGACTACTCTTAAGCTAGAATTTTCTAATATGCCACCATTTAAAAATGTTCAGCTAAACATGACAATCTTCATAGACTAGTTATTAGTAAGGTTATTTTCTATGAACTGTCCAAGAGGAAATAAGCTCAATCTAAGAAAATTATTAATACCTGGGTATGATTTGACTCAATTTATATATTGCCCTCAAATATTTCTTATCACTCAAAGAATTTAGTTTGTTGTGGAAGAGGCCTCTTTTTAATAAACTTTAAAATTATGTTCTACTGACTTGCAAATGGGAGTTCAGGACTAATTGAGACAATCCCTTAAAACCTTGACACCTTTATCCCTGTACTGAGATTCTATGTTCTGTATGGTCTGATACTTGGCTTTCCCATATTGTCTTAGGAGGTTAGGAAGATGAATGCTCATTGCTTTTAATCCTCATCATGATTTATGAGCCTCTTGGTATCCTTTCCCTAGAGCAGCTACAACTGTGTGGCTGTTCTGCCTGCTGCTTAAATTACACAGACATCTGCAAAGTAAATTATGGATTGTTGTCCCGTAGACCATAACCAAGCATTCTCTTCATCTCTCTTGCAGTATTTTTTCTTTTAATAAGACAAAGAGCTTGTATGCAGTTACTTGCTTATGTGCTGAGGAAATTCTAAGTTAACCTGAATGATAGCACACTGTCCCAGGTCATGACATGTCACATAGTATCAAAACAGCATGACATAAAAGCAGGATAATGTCAAAGATTTATGAAACTAACAACAAATTTCTCCTTTATAAGAGCCACAGAAACAGAATGACTTTTAAACTTAATTGAATATATGTTTCATGGAATTAAACAACCTTATTTTCTGTGGAAGATTTAATAGCATCTTGTGACCTATGATTCTTTAAAATTAAAAATAAAATAAAATAAACAAAGAAATACCAAATTAAATAAAGGCAAATTCATGAAAGATTGGATAGCATTTTTAGATTTTTTTTCCTGCTTATATTGCCTGTAGTAAACTTGTTTAAAACACTGAAGATTTGCAGCCACTGTGAGGAACTGGAACATCTATTTTTTAATAAAAAATCTGACAGAGTCTAAGTGGAAGTAGTCAACTGCTCCTGTATTTTCCTTTCTTTCCCATCCTTGTTATTCTAAGTGGATGATGAATCATAGTTCCAAATGACAAGTCCATTGTGAAATTCTAATAGGCATGTCTCAAGTTATTAACCTTTGACAATTGTCAAAATTAGAAGTATCCCCACATTTATTTTCTTCAGATGTGCTAATTACAAGCCAAACAATATCTCCTCAGGGAGAAACGACACTAACACAATGTACAAGATGATTTCTACTTGTGGTTTACAAAGTACATTTTTTCAAAAGACAGATGGCTCTGCAAATTATTTTTTGAACCCTATTGTCAACTCAGCAGGGTGCTATGAGCACTAAAACCATAAATGCTCAAATCCACCCCTGGCTGAGCAGCTCAGCCATTCCCTCTGTGTTTCCATCAGTTTCTGTTTCACCTCATCACTGTTGAGATTTGGTGTTCACTGAGGGTCAAGACCTGGTGTTCACACCAATGCCCTGAAGACTTGAGTTTTAAAAGATATATCCTTTATCTGTGTGCTTGTGTCAGCCAACAGCTCATTTCCAAAACTTTCCTTAGGCTGATACCCTTCGTCTCATCTTCAACATGCAATATCCATGAATCCTGAAGAATTCTTTTCACTTAAAACACTATACTCTTTAAATGTATCTATAGACAAATAAATGTCTTAAGTACAAATTGCATACACATACTTTTCTCAAATATTTTACTGAATAGAATAATGAAACTACATTATTAATTAATAAAATTAATTTGTGCTCTCAAAATATCAGAAACAGGTGATCTCCCAATACTTTGAAAACAATTATCCTCTTAAATACACACATGCAGGAACAGACAGGTACACACACCGGTTCAGATTGGTTTTCTACATTCAAAAGGAAACAAGAGCAACAAAACATGATTCTACAGCACAAACCACATAAAACCCACAGGTCAGACACTTTAAAACTTCATTCAAGTTTCTTCATTACCTAGGCCTACTCTTGTAGATTTATCTGCCAAATAGTCTCATATTTGACTCACATTTCACTTCCTACCTCTTCAAAGCCTTTAAAATTCACCAATCATAAAATAATAGTAAAAATCTTCATGACTTATATGTCTATATCATCTTTTATATGCATTTTTCTCAATTTCTCTTTACAATTCAGCCAAAATCCTCCTGTCTCTGTTTTCCTACCCATTTCAACCATTACAGGCAGAAAAAAATGCTGACCTTATATTTATTTTTTTTGTATTATTGCGAAAAAAGGCATATTCTATAATTTATCAAAGACTGCTATTTGATCACAAAAAGGTTATGGTTTCATTTCCTTTATTGTATGATACACAATCAATTAATACCTACCAGAGAATCATGAATATACGTGAGAAGTTGGGTAAAACAAGCAGCAAATTTTGTAAAATGTTAATAGAAGAACATTCCTTTCTATCATTGTTCAAGAAATAATTTGTAAAGTTGGTGGTGGGATTGTAAATGGGCCGCAGGGAGTTTTTCTTTTCAAAATTAAATTAGAGAAAAGACAATGAATTTCGTTTTTTTTTTAAAAAAACTTTAAAGCTATTTGATTATACATATGAATCTTCACTGTTATCCAATGTCACTCTATTTTATTATGACATTCCAGTGACATTATTTTTCAGATCTATTTTCATGTATGAAGTTTGCTCCTTATATTAAAAGGAAAAAAAGAAACAGTAAATTATTGTCTCATAATGTCTTCTGTTTTAATATGAATTGTATTATAGGTGAAAAGGTATGAACATACTAATTTCTCTACATTTATTATGTTTAAATCATTCTACATCAAATATTTATTCATGTCTTTTATTTATTTTTAACATTAGTTTTAGCACAGGAAGAATCAAAGGAGAGTTGAGAAAAGTGTTCTCCTGCTCTTATATTTGGACCTTTAGATGATTTAATGCTTCATAAAGCTTCAGAAGAAGAGTTACATTCATCATTAGAATGAGGCAGAGGCATTGTTCAGTGGTAAACTTCTTGCTTACTAAATGAGAGACCCTAAATTCAATACTAGCACAACCAAATAAATAAAAATAGATAAATAATAATAAATTAGAACCCTTTGAAATTAATTTATTTATTTTATAAAGGAGAGAGAGAGACAGAGAGAATGAGACAGTGAGAATCTTTTTTTTTTTTTTTTGTAGATGGACACAACACAATACCTTTTATTTTTATGTGGCGCTGAGAATCAAACCCCAGGTTCTGTCTATGCTAGGCGAGCGCTCGACCACTGAGCCACAATCCCAGCACGAAATTAATTTATTATTCATGGTTGTACCACACATAATATTTAGGTTGCTATAATCATGGGCTGTGTGAGAAGAACAAGTTGCCCATTATAGGAATTAAATTAGAATTATTAATCTCTCTTATTCGCTGTGTGTGTGTGTGTGTGTGTGTGTGTGTGTATAATCTGTAATAAAACCCTCACTCTAAAGCTATTAAAGTGCAAATATGTTAAAAATGATTCAATTTTTCTGTAATTCAAGGATTTGGCAACATCAAGATTGAAAATATTAAATATTAATGAAAACAAATTGATGGTCAAAAAAGATGAGCACAGGTGATAGATACTGTAATATTTGAGATACAAAAAGGTTGATTACATTTAATCTTGAAAACTTATCTAAATTTTGTGTTTGTTTAGGCACTTGAGATTTGTTGATATAAAATAAATATGTATTTTGTATTTAATGAATAGGGACAAGAACTGAGTTTAAACAAATATCACAGTAAGATTTAGAAGACATATTAGTTTATACATGCTGGCCTTATCTTCTTAACCTTTTCTTTTTTGAGTTGTTAAATTAATGACTGATTCTAATCAATTACTGATTGGGAGCTATGAATATCAAGGTTATTTTGAACGACATCCTAAGAATAGACTCTAGTATATCCAGATGGGTTGTGTTAGCATGGCTCTTTATTGTGTCCATGTGGATTAACTGTAAGAGTTAAATATCAGAGTTTAGATCCTTGCCTTCAGCAAAGGAAAAGCAGCTTACGATTGTCATCAAAAGAAACAATTGCATAGTATGAGCAATATTAATATTTATAAAGGCAAGAAAATTTGTGACTTTGAATCTGTTTTCTGAATGAGAGCTTCATACGATGTTTGCCTTTGAAATGAGACACATCCAATTTAACAAATGTAATATCTGCTAATTATGAAAGAGTAGTCAAAGTACCATGGAAACAGAATATAAAAGAGGAAAATTAGTTTATGGTTTTTAAGAGGCAAATAACTATTAGGTCTTCTCATATCTGCATACAAATAAAGAGCATGATAAAAATACAATATGGGATTAAAACATAGACTCCTTGATAAAGAAAGATTACTAAAGTTTTATAATTTTGTAGTGTTTTTTTCAACCATCTATAGTACAATCAATATTTTACTCTTTCAATTTATACTAAAATATGTTTAAAGAAATCTTTAATATAATGTAAAATTTGAAGTATTTATTAAGAGCTTAAAATCACACATTTTGATAAGATTTAATTGCCACCTACCTTTAAAACAGATTGTATCCTTTAAAAGTCCAAACTGCTACTCTATACCAATTTGACTATGTTCCCCAATAGAGCCAGTCAGTCAAATAACAGAACTAGAAAAAAAAGCCATATACAAAAATTTGAATTTTAACTATTTGTGATATTTATTTTTGAGTACATTTTATATACATTTAAAATTTGCCAAGACAATAAAGAGAGTTCTTGTGTATCCCACACTCAACTTACATTATTATTAATATCTTGTACAACAAGGGTACATTTCTTACTACTTTAAAAACATTGCAGTAGATAGATCTAAATGAGCAAATATTGATGCATTATTTCTCTAATTTCTCTCCTAATGTCCTTCTTCTGTTCAAGAGTTCCTTATTGCCTTTAGTAATTATGTTTCTTAGTCTCTTAAGCTCCTTTGCATAGTTTATTAAGACTTCTTTTGTTTTGATCACCATAACAGTTTTGAAAAGTAATGGTCACACATTAATAGAATGTCCCTCAATGGAATTTGCCTAAAGCATTTCTCATGATTAGGATTGTGTTCTCCCTTTTCATGCCATACCCTTTAGAAGGAAGCCCATAATAAAAACTTCATAACATATTCATTCAGGAGATTCAAAACAAAAACCACAACATCATTTTCAGGCAGTTAATTAGACAAAATAAATGTTGAATGATATATCAGATATTATCAATAATTGAAAATGGAATAATTGAAACTGACATATATTATTAAAAGTGAACTTGAATACTACAGATGTCAAGAATCATTTGGCTGTATCTAGTAAATGTGAAGATGCAGGCAAGTTATGCCCCAGCAGTTCCACCTCTATGAGTACATCTAGACAAAATCTTGTACATATGCACAGGAGGTATGCATAAGGATAGTTAGTGCAGTTTTGCTCAAAATCCTATACAAATGATATTTTTGAAAAGTATTTTATATGGCAAATGAAATGCAATTAATGCTACTTATTTCAACCATTAAATTTATAAAAATAGTTTTACTCGTAAATTGTTATAAAATATTTTAAATATTCTTAATGCATGTGCTTGTGTATATTCAGGTATATGCGTAGGATTTACACATGGTTAGTGTGTATGAAGCTCAAGAAGTCAGTCAGGGTTTGGCTACCTACTTGGTAATCACAAGTAAGAATACCATACCAGACTTATGAATAATCACAAAACCCGATCAATATTACCAAGATGAGTTACACATACCTAAATATTCAAAGTACAGTGGGTCATCACTTTGAAATTTAGTAAAGGAAGACAACACTAGGATCACGTGTCAGTCAGCCTTTCATTGCTCTGACCAAAATATGTGACAAAAATGATTTAGAAGTTTATTTTTGGCTCATGGTTTCAGAAAATTCAGTCAATGTTGGGCTGATTCCATTGCTCTTGGTCTGAAGTGAGGCAAACCAACATGGTTGAGGGCATGACATAGGAAAGCTACTCAACTCATGAAATTCAGATAGGTGTGTGTGTGTGTGTGTGTGTGTGTGTGTGTGTGTGTGAGAGAGAGAGAGAGAGAGAGAGAGAGAGAGAAAGAGAGAGAGAGAGAGAATATGAATATGAAGGAACCTGGAGAAAAGACAAATCCTAAGTCATACTTGCAGTGACCAACTTCCTCTAACAAGATCCCAGTCAGGTATGAATCCATCAAATGGATTAATCCACTTAGGAGGATAAAACCCTCATGATTCAATCATTGCCAAGAAATCCCACCTCTGAACCTTTCTGCATTGGAAACTATGCTTTCAATATATGAACCTTTGGGGGGAATTCCAAATTCAAGACAAAATAGATCAGAAAAAAAATGAAGTTAAGGCTCTTAGTTTACAAAGTGATAAGTGCAGACTCTTATTTTATTTTATTTGTTCGGAAAAAAGGACATATTAAAGAATTCTATACACCTGTTTTGTGTTCTTCTCTCTGATTCTGGTGTAACAATAATCTCTTTGTAATTAGCTAACCTGCTTCACTGTTTGAATGGCTATTTTTTATTTAGTCATTTTTTTTTAACCTCTGAAATAAAAAAAATCTGACAAAAACTATTTTAGAGGACGAAAAGTTTATTCGGCACCCATGATTCCAGATGTCTCAGTCCACTGATGGCCAACTCCATTGCTCTGTGCTGGAGGTGAGATAGAAGGGTATGGTAGAGGAAGGTAGTTCAGAACATTGCACCAGGAAGCAGAGAGAGAGAGAGTTCCACTCACCAGAATCAGAGGCAAAGTATAAATCCCAAAATCAGTTCCCAGAGACCTATCTCCTCCAGCCACACCCTACATGTCTTCAGTTATCACCCAGTTAATCCCTATCAGGAGATTAATCCACTGGTTGGGCCACACCTCTAATCATCTAATCATTTCTCCTCTGAATCTACTTGCGTTGTTTCACACATGAGCTTTTGGGGTCATCTTATATCTAAACTATAAAATTGACAAAGAAGAACAGCGATGAAAACAAATGGCACCTGAAAAATATAAGCTTAGGGACGTGTCATGAGCACAGGTAGTAGTTGTGCTTCAACAAGGCTCAGAATACTCATTCAAAGAACCATTTTAGCTTATGTTAGAAAATCCAGGACTAATTTTGTCTGAGTATAAGTAGTTATGAAATGAATGGTTAGAGAAATCCTTGCAAAAATTTGCAAGTTGGGATAGACACATATTTTGTTTCCAGTCCCCCTACCATAATGAAAGGATTTGCAAAAGAGGTTAAGCCTGACCTAGTAATGAAAAGTACAGAAATGTAAAGAAATGAGACCAGAGACAAATTTCTGACAAATATGTTGTTGATTTCAATAATTGCAAGAATTAACTATTACAAAAATAAAATAGATAGGAAGCTTTCTGTAAAACTCCATTGATACTTCCTCAAATAAAGGATAGAGAAACTAATGTACATCTATTTAGGAATGCACTAGAATCCCTTTAAAGGAAAAAAAGAAAGAGAGAGAGAGAGAGAGAGAGAGAGAGAGAGAGAGAGAGAGAGAGAGATTGAAAGACAGACAAACACTGAGAGGTACACCAACAACCATAAGAAAATCAAATGGTGTATACAGGTAGTCAAGTATTACTACTGGGGAAGCAGGCCAACCAGACAGAAGACAGTATGAAAAACTGGTCACTAACTACTGATGGTTTCCCCCCATTTTTCCCAACAAGAATTCTCCTGACATTTAAACTCCACTTTCATTGGATAATTAAAAATATGTTGAAAACCATAATGACCAGATTTCTTATTTCACAACCAACAACATATGAGTATCACCCATGTACCATGATTTGACATCTCTGTATTGGAAATATAATGAGTGACTGGGGAAAGAAGCTGTCATTTGTAAGGATGTCACATAGTACTTTAAATGAATAAGACATCAAGAATAAAGAAATGTGTTAATGAAATAAAGATTCACTTTACAGTGGCATGAGTTTTTTCCATAATAAAATTGAAGAGATTTTGCCTCAAATATAAAAGGGAAGTTGTTAAACAAGGGAATGATAAAAAAATGTCTGTCTATATCAGGTCAATTGGTAATATACTGTAATTAACATAATATTAGAAAGTCCCTATAAAGAAGAGGACTAGAAAACAAGTGCAGGCGGCGAGTAGCGTGTACATGTGTTTCTTGACCATTTATTAAGCTGACACTATTCAAACATGATTGGATGAAACTGAAGAAATAACTGGGTGTCAGGAAGGCTATACCCTGAGGGGGCGAGGGGGGCAGCTTTCCTAAATTAGAAATCAAGAAATTTATTTTTGCTTATAGAGATTTTTAAAAATACAATAAAAAATTGTTCAAAGGATATATAGTCACTTGCTCTCATTTGAGTGGGAGGGATATTACATTTTTCTTTTCATTCAGAATTAATTCTTATATCAAGAATTAAATTTAGGGTTGGGGTTATGGTTCAGCAGTAGAGTGCTCACCTGGTGCAATGAGTCGCTGGGTTTGATCCTCAGCACTATATAAAAATAAATAAATAAAAATAATGGTATTGTGTACAACTAAAAAAGAAATAAATATTAAAAAAGAATTATATTTAAGGTATATTGGGGTGTGTAAAACCTTTTATATGAAAATAATGTTCCATGTATAAAAGAAGTTAAAACATATACAACAAAAATACTTTCAATTTAGAGTTCCAATAAATAGAATGATATCTGATATAAATTCATAAGGTACAATGAATCCTCATTATATTTCAGTATGATATGATGATAAGAATAAAAAAATGAAGATAATAAGAAGGAAGATTGCTTGAATTTATAATTGTATATTTTTTTGAAAACTCCACAGTATCATCCAAAAGAGATTTATAAGTAGTAAGATATTTTAGAAAGGTTCTGAACTGTATTGAGCTAATTGCATTTCAATAGACCTAAAACAACAGTTAAAAGTGCCATTTTATAATTATTTGCTTCATTAATATTCATTAAATATATCTAAAAATTAACAAAAAAAGGTGTAACATTTTTACTGAGGCAAGTGTAAAACTTGATTAGTAACTATCGAATAAGTGGAGAGAGATATTTTGTTCACTGATTCTGACTTAAGAATTCATCAATTCAAAGAATTCCATGCAGAAATAATAGACTTTTTCCATGAGACATGTAAAGTTGAATGAAAATTATATGAAAGAAATATTAGAATAACTAAGACTTTAATAAATAAGTTAAATGGGGTCAGTCTTGACTTACTCAATATTATGAGTTAAACATTATATTAATTAAAAGAAAAGAAATAATGATAGATGAAAGATAAGAGAGAACCTTGAAACACCCATACACAAATTCAAGAATAATAAAAAAAAAAAACAGATAATAGGGCTGATGTAAAAATTGACCTGGAAACCATATACTATTTAGTAAGCATTACCAAGAAACCTCGCTAACTTTATTTAAAAATTATAATATCCCTACCTTACTTCATATGCTGAGGTCAATTCTAGGTAGATTAAGCAATTAAATGTGAAAGTTCAAACTATAAAAATGTTTCATATAAAATACAATCAAATATATTTACCTGGGGTGGAAAATACTATAACTATAAAATTACAAAAAATAAAAAAACTTTTCCATACAAAGAGAAAATGATAAATTCCTATAACGCAGTTAGATAAATGATAATTAACCAGACTTTGTGAAATGATTCTCCAATATAATTTAGAAAAGACGAACAAGCTAAAATACAAAGTTGTAAATTGCAGTGTCTTAAGAACAAAAGTTCATGTGCCTCATAAAATCTATGTAGTCATGCCCAAACTATTACTAAATAGTTAAAGCACATTAAAAAGAGTGAGATAAAATGTACACCAACTAATTTGGCCAAATAACATATCAAAATTACCAGCATTAAGAATGTGAGAAAAATTTTGAATATTCATATAATACTGGCAAAAATATAAAGTGTTATGACCTCTCCTACAAATAATTTATCACTATTATTCATAGATACAGACAATAATACAGCCTGATTCATAAGAATAGACAATTGGTATTAAACAGGCAAACAAGTTAAAAAGCAAATAGAAGTCAATTGAGCATAAAAAAAGAAAATATTTAGAAAAAAAAACTAAGGAAAAATAATTTTAATTACAAATTTTAAAATAATCTAAATATTGTTTCTGAAAAAAAGAGAAAAATGGCTAGTCTATCAAAAAATTTAGGAAGATATAAATAATAATATAAAAAAGTATATTTTTTCTCCCTTTTAATAAGAAGTTAATTGTTACATTCTAATTCTTGATATTGGTGATTAGAATATTCTACCTTTATTATGATATTCACATAATATATTGTTAATTAAATTGAAATAGTGGCCTAGTCATGACATCAATTACAGAAAAAAAAATTGAAAAGGGAAATAGGATATGGGTACTGAAATAAAAGCAAAATCTCAGAAACATGTTAAAAGGTAAATGGAAACCAGGCATGGTAGTACATTACCTATAATCCCAGCTACATGGGAGGCTGAGGTAGGACAACACCTTTTAAGCCAAACTCAGCAAATTAGTAAAATCTTGTCTCAAAATAATGTTCAAAAATAGCTGTTGATGGATTCAACAATAGAGTGCTTGCCTAGTATGTACAAGGCATTGGGGGTGAGGGGTGAATCCCTAGTACAATTTTTTATAAAGACAAATTGACAAATCTCAGAAGAAAGCAAAAGACCAATGCTGTGTATCAATGGGATTATAAAATATTAATTTTTGCTGTTTTCATTATTGAATTATGAGTAACTTTTATTTGTAATATAGAGAAATGATTTATGAGTTTAAGAATATATTGTGCATCTTATAACCAGATCTTTAGATCTAAAAAGTTATATGAATAAAAGATACAACCACAAAATACAAAATAATTTGAAGACATTTGAAAATTTGAAAAAATACAAAAATTTTGGCAGATATTTGTTTAAATGCTTAAACATATGACATGATATTTATAATTCTAAATAATACTTAAATATGCTCTTATAATCAATATTTCTTTTGCGTATTATATTTAAAACTTTGCTTTAGGACACTTTAAAATGTTGTCTTGAAAATCTATAGAACCAAATTTTACAATTATCCTTTTTTTTTAACAAAATCAAATTATGTTTACTAGAAAATCTTTATGTTAATAGCAAAATTTAAAAGTAATTTTAAAGGAAAGCTAATATCATAAATCAGGAAGATGTAGAATGTTTGAGCAAAGCAAATGATTTGGAGCTAACACATAAGGAAGAAAACATCACTAATAAAATTAAAGTCCCACTTTTAAGTTAGAAAATTAATCACAGGATTGTAACTCTATTACTGCTAACCTATCTATCCCTTAAACCTTGTGTATGAAGAAACTTGAAGCTTGTATTAAGTATTTGGTGTTTTAACAGAAAATTAAAGTTTAAAAATCTAGGATATAGGCATCTGACATTTCATTTAAAAAGGTAAAAGCTCTGTGACTTCTATTTTGATTACTTGTGGCTCTCAAAATATTAAGCTTTCTAATGTCATTATAAATGTATATATTCAAATGGGTAATCTACATTTCTATTTCAAGTTTTTAAGTTCTGATTTATTCAACTGTGTTTATGGAAGTGATATAGGCATTAAAGGATCCTATATTTAGAATAATATTTAAATAGATATTGAACTGGAAGATATAGTTTTAGCACACTAGTTTTTTCATTGTATCTGACAAAAACAAAAACAAGACCACAGAGTAGATCCATATTTTTGTTGTCTTTTTCATTTCCTATTTCCACTATTTATTTAATTTTCACTCACTAAATTATTGGTTCAGTGGTTAAGCACCTTGGGTTCAATCCCTGTTTAAAAAAATTTAAAATTAAAAAAATAAAAGGGCGTAGTTGATGTTGCAGAAATACAATGTAATTATTTTATGTGTGTGTGTGTGTGTGTGTGTGTGTGTGTATATATATATATATATATATATATATATATATATATATATATATATATATGTTAGAGTCTGTAAACAAGTCAGGATGGCGCTTGGTATTTTGCCAGGGGGAGTGGTTAATTTTAAGGTCTGTAAACAAGTCTGGATGACATCTGGCAAAATGCCAGAGGGAGTGGTTTGTGAAGTAATGCCAGCGAGCCAGTAAGTGTGGAGATTTCTTATTGGTTGACTGCTGTATCTAGTTTATGCTAATTAAGATAAGTTGTGTGGAATGTATAAATACCTCTGTTGTCTTACAATTAATGGCCTCCACTCCTGCTGTATCAATCTACACAAGTTGTTCATCACCCCCCGGTGGTTATTTTGCTGCAGCCAGACTGCAGCAATATATATATATATATATAGTAACTACACATAAACTATACTTTAAAACCATACTTTCATTATAGGTACCCACAAGTATATTGCAATTGGTTTAGGTTAATTATTTATTATGCAGTTCTGATGTCTGTCTCTTAGATGCCTTGGCTCCATTGGATCATTTGAGGGATAAGCAAACAAGTTTGCTTTCATTATTTCTTCTTTTTCTCACCATATGATATTTTTTACTGAGAGTCCTTTATCTTGGTAGGAAATGATAGAAAAAATGGTATGTTAACATAATAATATGCTTCTGACAATATAGAGCTCATTAAAATAAAAACCCCTATTGAAAGTGTATTTTATACACTTTTATCAATTTCAATTTTGAAATTTATCTATTTGCCAATTTATGTGCAATTAAATAAGGTAAGTATAATCATGGATGGAAATTAATGTTTTATTATATTGTTATTATCTTAGTAACAATACAATGGTTACACTTTAAAATATATCATTTTGTTAGTTTCATGGGAATTATGAAGTTTGATATAAAATGTTTACATTATGTTCTTTCAAAATGGAAAGCCAAATTAAAGGGGAGGAAAATTAAAATTTTGAACTCCTAAGTTAAGTAAAATAATATGCCTCCAGAATGGGTTTTCTGGAGGCATTTGTATGATCAGTATCTAAAAGTCATTTGTATGATCAGTATCTAATCTGATGATACCCAACCACATTGGCAAGAAATCATTGAGAAGAAATTTATATTTATAGACCAATATTTCCTATTTGTTAGAATTATCAACAATTAAAATAGTGTTTATTTAAAAGCATCAGAAAAGAATGTTACATTGTTCCTGATATTAATTGCCTTATATACTTTGAGGTACTCTAGGTGTTACTTTTCCCTTTATGCAAATTACTTTGGGGTAATAAAGCAACCATACAAGGACAGAGATATCTTCCCCAGATTACAGATTAGGAACCCAAATCTCAGCAAGTGCATCTAAAGTGATCAAGTTCTCACTTATAGTAAATTAATTTGGAGCATCAAATATCAAATTTGAACCTGTCTCACTTCAATACTCAAGTTATTTATTTACTTTTTATCATATTTCACATGTATACCTTATGTGTTATTGCTCTCATGTATTTAAGCTCTGCTTGGGAAAATTACTTGCAGCCACTGTAAATTCCACTGAGCTCTCAAAAGCTGGACATATTTCTCCATATTTCATTGCCTTTGTTATCTATGCCTGCCTTAGAAGCAGTGAGGTTGCTTCTTACATGTATTACTATACCTTCAGTATTTCTTACTCTAAATAGCTTTAAATTATTTATTTCTTACTTTCTTTTGTTGTATTCTCCAAAATATTATATCTTTTGCTTCACTAAAATGGCTGACACAACCTTCTTTACTCTATCTTTTCCCAGTGCTTAAGAGATCATGGTTAGAATAAGATTTTGTTTGTATTTCTCTGCTGATTTCTAATCCTCAACCTATAAATACATCAAACCTCTTCCAGCCTGATATTAATTCTTAATTACCTAAAACTATTTTTTAATTTTTCCCCATTTCTTTTACTCCAAATTCACTGGAAAATGTAGTTTGTGCCTGTAAAAAAAACTCTGCCACCCATTCAAACACCCTGGACTCTTGCTTCTGCCATCATTTGCTAAAATTGATCTCTCAAGTGGCCTGCAGTTCTGGGAAAAAAAATCCCTTTTGATTGACCTTAGCACTAGGTATTTGGATCTCTTGGTAGCAATTCACAGAGGCAATGCATGTATTCATTGTGAAAACTCTTGGCTTTCCTTTTTTTTTTTTTTTGGTCCATTCCCTGGACTCCTTCACTGACTGCCTCCTTTGGATTTCTGCTTTTCTTAAACACCAGCCAGTGCTAACTTCATATCATATTTGCTATTTTTCAATATTGTTTTCATAGGAATCTTGCTTATTTTCATACAGGCAACAATTAATCTGTGAGATTCTGTATTTATATGGCCCCTATAATTCCACATTCTCTTTTTTCTGCTTTTCACACATTCTGATGTCTGGCTTTAAATGTACTGCTAGCCAGTAAAATTTAAGATGGCCTAAAACAAACATTCTATGCACACAAACAAAGAAAAACAATTTTTGTAGTCATCTACTGCTCAGTGCCTCTTTTCCCTTTCATCTCTTCCTTTCTCCTGTTTTTCTTCTCACTTCTAATACTTCAAATCCTATAGTCTATATCTGTACACTGTCACTTATATTCAAGCCATTGTCCTATCATTTCCTATTGTTTTTGCTGGTCAGGCCTCGTGCCTTCCCTTTTACTACTGATTTTGTTAATATCCATTCTTATGTCATACTTTTTAAATTTAAGCCAAAATAACATTTTTTTTCAGGAGTAGATCTTATTGTATAACTCTTTCCTTCAAACATTGTTAATGCCTTCTTCTAAGCCCATTCAGTTAACTGATCTCTTCTCATCCTGAAGTCTATGGTAATCTAGCATATGGCCCTGGATTGTATATTCAATTTTATTTCCAAGTCTCTGTATGTACTCTATGTGAATCAGATTGCATCAGACTCAGTCTCCAGCTGAGGTGAACCATACTGACCCACTATAAAATGTGTTCACTCCATTTCCATTATCTGAAATGTTCTCTGCTTCTTTTACAGTTTCTAACATTTGAAATATTATGTACACTTCTAGACTTCTAAAATGTTAGCCCTTCTGTGACTAGTTTTATTCAATTCCTTAACTGTGTATAATTATTTTCCTTTAGAAATATCAGTTTGTGCATCTTTTATAGCAATTATCTATTCCATTCTCTGACATTACCTACTGTATTTCAAAATGATCATGTACCAAAAATATGCTTTATTTACAATACAATATACAAACGTGTGACATGTATGTATTATATATAAACATTTTTTTCTCTTTATAACAATAGTATGAAAGCCCTTTGGCTTATTCTTGTGCATTTTAGTTAGAAAGGAGAAGATATTTCAAGGTATCTGCTGAAGAGAAACAATTGAAATTCAGTATTAAAACCATAAATCAGGAGTCATTATCACAATCAATTATTTTCAGGCCTGAGGTATAATCCTAGCTACTTGGGAGACTGATATTGGAAGACTGTAATTTTCAGGTCTGCCTCCTCAATTTAGTGAAACACCATCTCAAAAAATAAAATAAAATAAAAAGGGAAGGGGATGTAGCTCTGTGGCAAAGCACCCCTGGATTCAATCCATCCTACTGAAAAAAAAATTAATTTCTTTCATAACTGTGGACTTCAGAACATAAAAAGGGTTGGTGAGTCATGACCTAGTAAGAACCAAGCAGATCAGTAGAAAGCAACTAATAATTTTTCCAGTGATCCGGGCAGAGCTCCAATTCTAATCTAAGTTCAAATCCAGGGGGGTATCTGCAAAATTCACTTACTCTCCTTGTATTGGCCCATATATATCTCTGTTCCTCAGAGTCAAAGGAATCTATACTCCTTCCTTAATTAAGTCAAAATAACATTTGCATAGTCAATAGTACGTGTTAATTTGCTGACAATTATTATTTATATGTAAAATGTTCTAGACAATTAATACAAAAGAAAATGTAAAACATTCACCAAAGAAAATGCAAAAGTCATTTTTTGAATAAAACTAAACCTGAAAGTTCAATATTGATTTACATTATTCAATTCTAAGGCAGGTCCAGTGGGAAAAATGTCATCAATATAATGGTACATTACATTGATGATTATTTGGATTGGGATTGAATGCAGGGGCACAGTACCACTGAGCTACATCCCCAATTCTTTTTTTTTTTTTTCCAATTCTTTTTTGATTTTAAGACATGGTCTTGCTAAATTTCTGCCTAGCTTCAAACTTGTGATTCTCTGGCCTCACCCTCCTGAATCATTGGAATTAGCTGGATATCTTAAGAAGGAAAAATGATCAAAATTTCTGAAAATTAAACGATGATATTTTCCTGGAGAGTTGATGTACACCTGAGAAGGGTCAATGGAAATTTTTTTTTTTAACATTTCCTCCTTTTTTATTTTTTATTGGTTGTTCAAAACATTACAAGCTCTTGACATATCATATTTCATACATTAGATTCAAGTGGGTTATGAATTCCCATTTTTACCCCAAATACAGATTGCAGAATCACATCGGTTACACATCCACATTTTTACATAATGCCATATTAGTAACTGTTGTATTCTGGACAATGGAAATTTATTGTGGACTTCCCCAGCTCTGAACATTCTGCAGTGAAAGTCGCTTGACCGTAATTCATAATTGGTCTTGGAAATATGAAAGCCCATAGCAGGAAGGAAAGACAAAAATGTAACAATTTTGAATGGATGCTCAGAGAGTGTAACTTGAAAGCATAGGCATTGCTGCTTTGAAAATCAATCAGGCCTCAGGGGGGCTCACTTCCCACTTTGGAGACACAGCCTCCCTCTGGAGTGGGGAGTCATTTGTCCCCCCCAGGATGTTTGTCCTTCTTTGGAAAACCCAGATTTACCAGAGGGAGGATACCCAACAAATAGAAAAGGGGGCTGGGGTGGTAGGGCAGGGAGTGAGCAGCCTCATTGGTTTTCCAAAGCCTTGTGATTTTGTTAAAAAAAGAAAAGAAAAAAAAAAGAAAAAGAAAAAAAAAACTAACAAATCCATGAATGTTACAAAAGTCGTATTTTCTGACTTATTTTCCTACACCCCTTTTTCCCTTTTGTGAGTCCTGGTGGTGCGGCATGATAGTTGCAATGATTTGTTATCGTTGATAATTTTGGCCTCATTCTCCAGGCTGTTCCCATCTTGCACAATGATGTTATTTCGGCTGATAATACCAGATGGTTTGGTAACGATTACCCGCAGTTCCCTCTGTCCCTCAATGTTAAGGAGCCCTGTCTCCCTTTACCCTATGGCTGGCTGCTGCTTGCTTCCTCAGATCCACGCAACAACTTCTCTCATTTCTATGGAAAAGGAATACGTCTTTTTTCCCATCCTTTTAAAAACTTTTGAATAATTTGTACTGCTGTCAGTTTTTCTCCATCTAGCAACTGCCTGTTAATTATAGTTCTTAATATTAATTAGCACTCAGGTTGTGTCCACATACCCCCACCCCAACATGCAAAACTACCCCCAGTGACTTTTCTCTCTTTCCCTCCCCTTCTTTGTCTTCTTCTGCCTGACCCAAGCTCCTCCAAAGTCCATTTTATAAATTTGGTAGTCTAGGGATCTGGGAACAGTGTAGCTTGACATTGCTAGTGTTTCCATGGAAATAATTGAGATGTAATAAATAGAGGCATTCTGAGGTTACAGGTTTCTTGATTCATCTGAGACCACATACAAGTGTAAATTGTTGACATTTGTTTGGCTAAATGTACATGATCTTGCGGGAAGGGCAAAATAAATCCTTTGTACATTCCATAGCTTTCTATGTGGATTGGGGTGACTGATATTTAATCCTAATATTAATTCCCCCCAATTAAGTTACCTATTCTTAGCTTTGGAAGGGCCTGTTTTATTCTAGAAAACATTCTTTATGTCTAATAATTGCTTTTTAGATTCTTACACCTGATTCCTTGCAAAAACTTAATAAGCAATAAAATAAGATAACTATGTGCCTCTGGCAGGAGAATCCTGCTAACATTTAACCATAAGGTGCCGAGTGCGCATTAATAATGAAAGGTGCAAAATGCTTGTGACTTAATAGTCATAAAGTAATTCCACAGAACCCGCCAGCCCTGGCAAATGTTGTGGCCTGCTACAGCGTGTTCACAGAGGAGGAGGAGGGGGAACCATGCAAGGAGGAAACTGGAGCTAGGCATCTTGGAGTACAGCTCTCCTGGCTGGAGTCGGAAGGCTGGGGATATGGTTCAATCTAATACAAAGTTGTAATAATTGCTATGTCAGTAGCCAACTCTTCAGCTGGTGGCTGTGGAATTCTTCTCCTGATGTAGGAATTAATAGTCTGCCAATTCGATGTATTGATTTCTCTTAACTGTTCATTTGGATGAGTAAATGAAAGGAACTCACTACTGAGTCCAGCATGCAGACTTGCTGCCTGACTCTGGAAAAGACTCATTTAGGTGGCAGTGGTGGAAGAGTGTGTTTTCAAGGCAGCCTTAGGACCAGTTCCCTCTTCTTTTAACATTTCTCCTCATTTTATCAATAAAATGAAGGGAGCCTGTTCAAACACTGTTTAAAAAGACATAACAGTGTCTACTTCTGTCTGAAAAAGTAAAAGCAACCATTGCTGCCTCTGGTGCTTCGAGAGTAACATCTTTGTCTCAGGGTGACTCAACTTGGTTGCATACTTTTGGCATGTGGTCTATTGGATATCAGAGGGACAAAACACTTTGTCTGGGCTCTTCAGCAAAGTGTCTTTCTCTCTTCTTCTCCTCCTTCACAACATTCTAGGACTTGGAGTTACCTTTACCAGGAGCTCTGTCAAGCCCTGAGTGGGGGTGACCTCCTTTGGGTGTTAAGGCCATCATCTTGGACCTTTTGGAAGGCTGCTGGGTGGATACATCAATGATTCAGAAGGTGTGTAGATTATAAACTCTTTTGAACATTAGTTCCCCCTTTCTTCCTGCTCTGGGACCTGCAGTTTTCCTGAAGTGTCACTAAGTTATGGCATGCAGGCATCTTAACTGTTTCAAGGTAATCTAGTGGTGGATGGCTAGGTTTCCTGATGGTCCCATCCATGTTGCAAGTTGGGTGGGTGGCTTTAGGTGCTTGCTTTTTCTGATCCCTGGCTGAAGTAAAGTCCAAACTTGTCTATGCATGGTACACTGATGTTTGCAAAGAGTATTATCTTTATGTCTTGAAAATATTTGTATAGATATCAGGGTTTCTTCCTATCTGAGTGAGTGTTGGGTAATTAAAACAGAAGAGTACCTTGGAAACTCTTAGTGCCTGGTTATAATAGGTAACCTCAATAGGTGTGGTTGGGATAATTTGTCAATTTCTGCAAATTCCCATTGGCTTGCAAGGGCGTTTTGTGTGTAGTTATATTAGTCTGTAATCAGAGTAGTTTTGAACTCAAAGTGGACTAGTGAAGCCTCCATTGGTTATATATCCCACTTGAATATTTCAGTGCTGGCTGTCAGTTCCCTTAGCATGCTGTGGGTGCCAGGCAGGGTGAAGTGAGTGGGGGAGATAAAGATGGAAACTTTGGATTCATAGCGTACCTGCCAGGATGGGGTGGGAGCCAGAGACTGGGGTTGTACACCCAGTACATAAAAATATTTTACTGATTTCAAGGATCACCAATTATCTGATTGCTCTGCATGGCTTTCTTGTACAAAGGTTTGATTTTTAATGTCTTGTGAAAAGGGTTCTCTTTGTCTCGATTGATGTCAGGAATAAAAGCATGATGGTAATATCCCTTTGAAAGCTATTGTATTGTCAGCCCTGCCTGACAGGGGGAGGGCCTCCCAGCATTATAGATTAGTGCTGTGAAAACACTGACATTTTCTTTGTTACATTGCTGTTGTTCTACTTGCAAAGTCAATTACACAATGTTGCAGCTCAGTTACCCAGTTGATTTTGGATGTAGCAGTGTCTTTCACTGTCTTCTTAAAGATATAATTTTGTATTGTTATTGTTGCTTTTTTTTTCTCCTTTTCCTTTTGAACCTGCCTCCCTCCCTGGTTACCTCCCCTTCCATGTGCTAACCGCACCCCCCACGCCCCCCCCCAAAGTCTGAACATGTGTGCAAGTCAAACACTCTGGTTTTAATTGTGACCATCCAAATTCAAAGACTGCTATATCATTATCTCTGAATTCTTCTGCTCATTCACATCTCAGTAGCTTTTTTTTTTAAGAGAGAGTGAGAGAGCGGGGAGAGAGAGAGAGAGAGAGAGAGAGAGAGAGAGAGAGAGTGAATTTTAATATTTTCTTTTTTTAGTTATCGGCCGACACAACATCTTTGTTTGCATGTGGTGCTGAGGATCGAACCCGGGCCGCACGCATGCCAGGCGAGTGCGCTACCGCTTGAGCCACATCCCCAGCCCCCATCTCAGTAGCTTTTTATTGATATAGTGACTACAGCAGTCAAGATACATAAAAAAACCATCCAACAAGATTGTAGTGTTGATAATCTATTATCAAGTGGGTTGTTCTCTGGATTGGGGGTCACTAAGGTTGGCAAATTCAGAGCTTGCGTTTTAAATATTTTTCCTCCTCCCACTTCCTAGAGTCTGCAATTCGAGCTGAACCAGGTTCCCTGGTAGATGGGACCCTGGCAAACAGTTTATTATTATTATTTTATTATTATTATTATTATTATTATTATTATTACAGATGTAGCATTAAGCTAGAGCCATTGAGTTTGGAGTTTAGGATCCTGAATGGCCTTTTGTCACGGGTGGAAGTGGTCTCATTTGAGAAGCATGCAGTCCATTCTCCCACTGCAGATGACAAATCGGGTTATAAGATGTTGTTCTAGGGGATTCCAATCTGCCTTTTTGGGCAAACTTGGACTTGGGAAGGATTTACATCCCTGTGTGAAATCTTGCTACTGAATGGAAGGAAGTCTCAACATGTCTAAAGCTGAAAATGTTTCCAGAGGGTGTTTTTATTTACCTGCCATCTTCACCATCCCTCCCTTCTCCAGAACATTTGAAAGTTCTGAGTTCCCTCACCTGGTCACAGAAGAGGCGGTCACTTGGAGGAGGGGCTCGCAGAACCATCTCTCTCGCCCCACAGAACAGGGTGTAGGAGATATGCCTGTGCTGCCCGCCACCACCTCAGACTGCAGACTCCATCAGAAACTCTGTCCGTCCAAGGACACTAATGGTGGGCCCCCGAAGTTATTATTATGAACCATCAGACAAGAGCCTGTGTTCGCCAACAATTTGTCAGAACTAATTTTGTTTTTCTCCAATAATTGAAAATTAATGTCTTGAAGTGAAAGCAGATGTTCATGTCATCTTCTGATTTGGGATATAAAATGGGGCTCTGTGGATGTGCTCACTAATCAAACAGCAATTTCCCTCTCCTCCATAATGGGGGTTACTTGGCCTATGTCACCAAAGGCCAGAGATTGGGAGCTGAGAGAAGGGGGCCAGGGTGGCACTCCTTGTGCTACTTGGGGGTTTGTTTCGGAGGGAGACTGCACCAATAAAAATCTTTTTGTTTGAGCTCTGAAACTTGGAGAGTTCATTGTTGAGGATGTTCAGTCACTAGAGACATATTTGCTGAGATAATTCAAAACATTGTGCTGGGATAGGTAAGGGGAGCTCTGGCAGGGGGAGAGTGGCTTCCTAAAGATGTGTGGGTCCCAAACTGTCATGTCCTTTTGCTGTTGCCTGGTGAAGCTGCTTAAAGTCACGCATTCCTGGGCCTGGATCCCAGAGACCTCTGCTCACCTGGCTGACCCAAGGAGGGGCTCAGAACTCTGTGTCTCTCCTTTTCTAAAAACTCTGTGTCTCTCCTTTTTTAAAAATGGGGGTAAAATATGCATAATATAAAATTTACATCTTAACCATTTTTAAGTAGTATTTAGTGATGGTTGGGGGAAGGCCATCAGTTCAAACTTCAGTCTTCCAGAGCAGATTTGAAAAAACTTGTTCAGAAGATGATGTGGTCTCTCAAAAGCTCACAGTTCTTTTTCTTAGCCCAGAGTGAGAGGTGAGTCAAGTCTGCCTGCCGCTACGAGAGAGCAGGAGCCTAGCCCCATCAGGGCCAGTGGGGCTGGGGTGCCAGGGACAAGTACAGGAACTTTCTAGTGATCTGGTGACTATTCCCAGGATTAGAACACTTGCCCTCTCTTTGGGGGGGTGCCATTCTTCTGGAGACTAAGCCTGGCTAGGTGCGAGCTCACCTAGTGGACCCCACAGGCCAGATCTCAAGTGGCTCCAGCACTTACCTGCCAGCGCCCAGGCAGCATCAGCTCACCCAGCCCAGTGCACTTGGGGCAGGTTTTTCTGTGATGGGGAGAAGGGAGGAGCAGCTGTTAAAGGATGGCCACCTGGCTGCCTTGATTTGTGGTGTCCTTGAAGCCCCATGTTGGGCCTGTAGTTCTGGGCTTTGCCTCAGCATGTTGTCTCCTCTCTGCCTCCTCCAAAGTGCTGGGGAACTTTTTCCTTCCCTGATTTCCCTGTAATTGAGATTCGCCACCTGGGCATGAATTATTTTGTGCAGCGTTGTCATTCCCTGTCCTGCTGTGAGTTTTGTCTATTCTGTTGATCCTAATTAAATAAAACATACTGTTCACCTAACTCCTGTTGCACCAAATTTTACCTGCCTGAAAGCAGAGTGATGGCCATCTGGTGCTGGTCAGGGAGCAGGGTGTTCCTGGAGATAGTGGGGGTGGGGGTGGGGTGGGGGGTGGCAGGCGAAGAGCTGTGCCCCTTAGACTGGGTGTGGTGGGACTATGGAGCACCAGCAGTATACAGTGTGTTTCTGCTTCCTGAAGAAGAGGTTTGGTTTTGTCCTTAGCCCCCTTGGGGCTGTAGGTTTGAATTTGGGGAGATGGGAGACAATCACCACCTCCAGGGACTCCGCAGGGCGAGGACAAGGAAGGAGAGCAGGCTGGCAGGCTAGTGGCTGGAAGATGGATAAAAGGGACAGTTTCCCATCACCTGAGGTGAAGGCTGCAGAGAGCGCTGGGTTCTCTGGGGATTCGTGAGCTGTACACCTGTTCTTGGTGTCCCAAAAGAGTGTCTGCAGATGCCCTGTTCCCCCCAGAGGGACAGTGGTCAGCAAGGGCCCTGGGCATGTATATTGGGAAGATTCAGTCATTTACTGTTTTTGCCTTTGAATCTCTCAGAATCCTGAAAACCATGGAAAAGGGACCCTGGAGTTTCTACATTCAGACGCGTATGTGTGTGTGTGTGTGTGTGTGTGTGTGTGTGAGACTGGACCTGAACACTGCTCTTCTCAGGGAGCTCTCTCTTTCTCTCTGTGCCACATCCATGCATCTTTAATTTTACACATCCATCTGCAATCTGGCTCCCACAATTTAGGTGCATGAGTACTCGTTCCACTTGTTGGGGCCACAGAGAACCACTCAGGTTCCCAGTCCCCAGAGCAACCCTGTTGATAGCTGCTCGGACTGGTCCTGCCTTCCCCATGGAAGAGCACCTTTCCTGGCACAGGGCAGCCTGGGGGGGCCTCCAGGACCTCATGCTCCATCACAGATGAGGACCCAAGCTGGGCTTCTGGACTACTGTGTTTAAAAATAAAAATAAAAGGACTTCTGAACTGAATGAGTGAAGGTGTAAACTGTTGAGGGAATGAACCGGTGAGCAAGCGAGTAAGTGAATGAATGATCAGGTTGTGACTAATGAATTTCTAAGAGAAATAGCAAGAGGGTGAGCTCCCAGGCAGGACTTGGGCTCCCGTGGGTGTTACTCTCTCTCGTCTCTTTTACCCTCCTGGTCTCCCTCCGCCTTTTTTCCTGCTCAGGAGGTGAGGCTGCCAGCCCTCATGCTCTGGAGCTGGGGGTGGCTTGTGCCATCCTCTTCCTTCTCAGGTGCTCCATGAGATGAAACGGTAGTTGCTTCTCATGGGGGGCCTTTGCCCTCTATGGTCCTAGGCTTGAAAAATAGTCTTTTGAAAATGATAAAAGCAATATGAGATTTTTATATTAATTTGAAATAAAACAGAATGTTTGACTCAATAAATTCCCATCCTGCTGCTTATGTTCATCCTGCCACAGAGATTCAGGGGCCAGATGGGACATCCTTAACTGGCTTGGTGCTGGCCAGTGCTGGGTAGTTCAGCTACCATTTGACCCTCCTCATGTTTCAGGGAGGGTTTGCCCCAGGATTAGCACTAAGAGTGAGGGGTAGGGTCTGGAGAAGGAAGCAGGAGGGAGGAAATGGACAGTGCTTGCAGGGAAACCTGCTGCCCAGAGTAAAAAACCAAGGCTCACTCTGAGCTGGCAGAGTGGTGCATGCTTGTGATTCCAGCAAGGGGTCTCAGCAATCTGAGGCAGGAGGATTGCAAATTTGAGTCAAGCCTTGGCCTTTTAGTGATGCCCTTAACAATTCAGCCAGATCCTATCTAAAAATAAAAAAATAAAAAGGACTGGGGATATAGCTAGGTAGAAAAGCACCTCTGCTTTCAATAATCCCCAGTTCTGTAAAAAAAAAAAAAAAAACGAACAACCCTATCTCCAAGGTGAGGCTCAAAATGCTTTATTTTTCTTGTGGGGGATGGGTGTGGGTTGGAGGCAATGTGTTCCATGATCTGGGGAAAGAGAGTGTCCTCTTTCAGTCTTAGTTTTCCTATCTATCCAATGGGATGGAACCAGTTGGATCAACTGCATGTCTTAGGTGCTATAGGATTTTAATTCCTGGAACACAAGAAGTGGCAAACACACAAAACTTGGGTTTTAAAATAATGCAGGCTAAGCTGGGTGCGGTAGTGCAGGCCTGTAATCTCAGCGACTCGGGAGGCTGAGGTGGGAGGATTGCAAATTCAAAGCCAGCCTCAGCAATGGCGTGGCACTAAACAACTCAGTGAGGCCCTGTATCTAAATAAAATATAAAATGGGGATGGGGATGTGACTCAGAGGTTGAGTGCCCCTGAGTTTAATCCCCAGTATCCCCCCCCCAAAAAAAAGTTTCTTTTCCAAGTGCTGGGGCCACAGTGGATACATCTGAGTTGACTGCTCTAGGGCATCTGCTGCAGGGCAGCTGGGTTCTTCCTAGCCTTTTAAAAGGTTTAGGGTGAGCAACAGATTGGGAGAGGCTTGAGGCTTGACGGTGTTGTTTCCAGGTGTCTGAGAGGGAGAGTTGGTGGTGATGGGCATTGTTGATTCCAGCTGGGGGTGTCCCAGGCTCTTTGGCTCCAGGTGTTCTGCAAAGCATTGCTGGTCATCTGGATGCTGCTGTAATCCAGTGGTGACCAGGCCAGACACATATCCATTTAGAGTCACCAGCCCTGATCCCTATGGAGGACACATGGAGGGACAATCAGGACCTGGCTCTTTGGGAACCATGGGGCTCTGTCTTCCTCTTGTCCCCCATTCCTCCATGATATTCTCACAGCAGCTTTCTGATTTACTTATCTCAGTTTCACAGGTGTGCAGACTGAGGCACAGAAGTCCCTTGCCCAAGGTCGTACTTCTGGAAGTAGCAGAGCTGGGATTTGGGGGCAGGCCTTATCTAGGTCCAGAGCCTGAGCAGTCACCACCACCTTTATTTATAACTACTCTGTGGCTGTGAAGGACAGAAGAGGCCCACCTCTGGTTTGGGTGAGACAGCCATGAATAAAGACACCCAGGGGGAGCCCTCCTTCCCACCTATCTGTCCATCCGTGGAGTTCTGCCTTTAGGGCTGTCCATTTTCCAATCTGGGAGGGGGGATTGACATCTTAAAGAACAGTCCCATTCTTTTTCCAGAGCACTAGCATCCTGGGTGCCCCCTTACCCAGAGCCTTTACAGTGGTACCTTTACACTAGACCTGGGTGTGTACACCTGTGTGTGTCAGTTTAAACACAGATGGTACCTCCTACTCCCTGGATACACTGACTCTCATTTCATATTTTCACGTAGCAGAGATTTCAGTTTTGGTTGCACAATTAAGATCATTGTAGGCACTCAAAAAAAAAGATAACTTGACCTGGGCCCAGCATCTGGAGTCTTTGAGGAGGGGTTCCAGGTCAGTGTTTCTTTGAAAACTTCCTGGGAAACTTGAATGTGCAGCCATGCTTAAGAATTGTTGGTGAAGGAGTTAGCACCACATCTCTGTCACACATTTCCACATTACAGCAAGAGGGGGCTCTATGGAGAGGATGCACCAGAATTATTGATTGTTTAAATGGAGTTGGGGATCAGACCCAGGACCTTCAGTACCCTAGGCAAGAACTGGACCACTGAGCTACATTCTCAGCCCTCTAGAATTTACAGTCATCTAGCGGTGGACATACAGTTGCTTTCTACTGTTTTGCTATTAGTGACAGTGCTGCAGTGAGCATCCTCAGGTATCCATTTTTGTGTTATTGTTTGAGTATTTCTTAGGCTGGACTCCTAGAAGTGGAATTTTTGGGTCTAAGTGTATCACTGCAAAAATTTGATACTTTTTTTGTACTATGGATTGAACTCAGGGGGTACCTGGCCACTGTGCCATATCCCCAGCCCTATTTGGTATTGTGTTTGGAGACAGGGTCTCATTGAGTTGCTTAGTGCCTTGAGGTGCTGAGACTGGCTTTGAACTTGTGATCCTCCTTTCTTAGTCTTCTGAGCTGCCGGGATTACAGGCTTGTGCCACTGTGCCCAGCAATTTGGTAGATCTTTCTGAGTCACCTTGTGCAAAGGCTGTGCCGGGGAACTCTTCAGCAACAGGGCCCAGGTGCATGGCACATTCCTCTGAACCCTTGCCCACCTAGGAGGTTTTCTTCTCTTTGTTTCTGTCAAGCCCCCTGCCCTTTTTGCTTTTTGCCCATCAGGCAAGCAGGACATTGCACATTGTTTTTGTTTCTACTTCTTTTATTATTAGCAAAGTTGACCACTTTGGTTTCATTTCTTCTCTGGGCAGCTTGGCTGCACTGGGTGCAGGGCAGGCTGCACCCAGTAGGCATCTCTTTCCTTCAGTGAGTCCTCCAGTCTTCCCCCCACCTCCCTTGCATACATCCATTCTTCCATTAAATCCAGAGCACCTTACCAGCTGAGCTTTGCCTGGACTCCCAGGAAGATGCTTGAGAACCAAGAGGAAGCCATATGTTCAGGGAGCCCATAGACTGGAAGGGTATGAGGCCTCAATCCCCAGACCAGACAGGGCAGTCCAGCATTGAGGTCCAGGCTTAGGGCTGGGGGGTTGGGGCAGTTGGGGGAGATTATTTTTGATAGGGGAAATCAGGCAAAGCATATGGAATGGCATTTTGTTTGGACCCTGAAGGGTTAAATCAGACCACAAGGAGCAGCTAACATCAGAAGAGCCCTCTTGGTACAGGTGCCAGCCTGTGTTCTTTACAGGCAGGGTCTCATTTAATATTGGCACTAATTGACACTTAGGTGGGGCCTCAGGCTTTCTTTTTCATGAGCAACAATGGAACCTCCTTGGAGAATTCTCAGCTGAGAATTCTTCTCATATGGATGGTCAGACTTGCCCAGAGAGATGCAAGTCAGGTGTCCAAGGTTATACAGTGATTTTGAGGAAAACTGTGCCTAAGAGAGGGGGAAGATGTGCTGTGGGAGTTTGCTGCGGCCACTGACCCAGGCTAGGACCCACTTTGGAGACAGCCTGGAGACCCCTGAACTTCTGGAGTGTGGGGGAATTCTGAGCAGATGGGTCTGGGCTCCAAACCCTGCTCCCACACACACTTGCTGTGTCACTGCTGAGTCTTAGTTTATTTTCCTACCTCCCGGGGGAAGTGTGAGGACAACTCCATGGAGCTGAGTGCAGTGGTGCAGGCCTGTAATCTCAGTGATTCAGGAGGCTGAAGCAGGAGGATTGCAAGATCAAAGCCAGCCTCTGCAACTTATTGAGGTCCTAAGCAACTCAACAAGACCCTGTGTCAGAATAAAAAAATAAAAGTGCTAGGAATATGGCTCAGTGGTTAAACATCCCTGGGCTCAACCCATAGTTCAGAAAATAGAAAGAAATCTTAAGGGAGAGAGAGCTGTAAGTTGAGTAGCCATACAGAGGAGGGTTAGTTATTTCTTCTGGTGGGATCCCACTGCAGACTCTCCCATTCCCTCTTATGTATATCTATACTCAAAATGCAGCACTGGAGATAATAGGCAGGAAACAACAAACTTTTAATCTGTTACCTGCTGTGTGACACCTAGCCCTCTTGGTGATGCCAGATTGTGCATCCCTCCTCATGTCATTCTTCTCACCCCACCAGAGGACAGCTGCCCATCTCAGGAGCCTCCTGGGCCAGGCACAGTGAAGCTGGTTGTGTGGGAGGGAAGGCGTATGCCCCAGAATGGGTTGCCCATGTGTCTGTGTGTGCATTAGTCCATGTGCTTGTGGGTATGTGTACTTGTATATGAGTGTATTTGTGCTGCTGTGCTTATGTGTGCTCACACATGCATCTGTACATGTGTGCATGAGTCAATGTGAATGAATGTATATAAATGGCCTTGTGTGTCTGCAGCTGAGGGAAAGGACTTTTGTCATTACTTGCCTGGTTCAGAATCTCAGTACAGGGGCTGTGTTACTTTGGATACAGTTGGTACCAAAAGTTTGAACTCCTAGGCTCATAGGTTTTCACCCGGGGAGAATGCACATGGGTGAATTTACTTTATATGCATTCATTCAAATAATTGGAGCATCTTCCGTGTGTGGAGCACTGTGCTAGACTCAGTCCTATAAAAACTAAGAAGCAAGTTCTTTCTTCTAAGAATCAGTTGACCATTTATAAAGCTGTGGTCGTGAGGGTGGTTAAAAAGTATTTTCTATGGCCAAATGCATTTGGCAAACACTGGAATAAACAATTAAAAAGTTTTTTAAACCTTTAGGTCTTCTCTGAGTCTTTAAAATGCTAATGTAGGACTCAGATATTTTTAGTAGTTTGTGATTTCCAAACTTATTAGATTACTCTTTGTGGAGTCCTTTATCTTGGACACAGTTTGAGTTTCAAGGCTTTTAGAGTTGACATTATTTACTGGCTCTTCATTTGTTCATTCATTCAGCCCAAGTGTTTACTGAGCACCTATTATATGCCATGTATGCTCAAGGTGCTGAAGCTCCACAGGTGAGAAGACAGAAGTGTATTCTAGTAAAATTGATTGGCCCATCTACAAGTATATGGGTCCATTCATCCTGAAAAGCCAATCCTGGAATAGGCAGGGAATGGTGTGGAAGGCTTTCTGGTTAAGGCCATCCTGGAGGTGACACTTGAGCTCAAATGACAGGGGTGTTCATGAGGGAATTTATGGACCCAAAAGTCTTTGCAGTTGATGATTCGGAGGGGCTGGGAGGGGCTGGGGGATTTTAGGAAAGTCTGGAGAGAGGGCTCTCTGAATGTTGCCCTCACATTCTGGGAGCACCTGCTACCAACTCAGTACCCTTTTGGTTTCCCTGCTGCAGTCCAGAATCCAGAGAGAGGCTTCCCCTTGTGTTGAGTCAGTTAAATGGGATTGTTGCAGACATGGGTGCTTCAGGGTTCCAATCTTGTCCTAGGAACCTCAGTGGCTTGGCCCATTTCTCTGCCATGAAAGGAGAAGGATGACTCCTCCCTGGGCCTGCCTGCTGCGCACTCCACCCGGCCAAGCACCTTACTTGTGTGCCCATGCCATGTCCCCAGCATCTGGCACTGGACTCACATTCCCCCCACCCCCCATCTGACAGATGGGGGAATGAGTCCAGACCATTCCCCGAGAGGCCGGCCCAGAATCCAAGCCAGGCTGTGACCTGAGGCTGGTGGTGTGTGTGGGGCTGCGCCTCAGTGTTGGGGACAACAGAGATTTCCAGGACGGGACAGCTGAGGCCCCTTAAAGCCTCCTGGCGCCTGTCTGCAGAGTGGTCCTGTAGGGTTTGGGTCCTGAGAGAGGAGCAGGAAGAGTGAGCGGGTGGGAGGTGGGGTAGGAGGAGGGGGATGGAGAAGCCGCGGGAGAATGGAAGCGGGCGAGGGTGGGAGAGAGCGTGGAGCTGGGGTGGAGTGGGGTAGGCAGTTCGGTAGAAGTTGTGGGGGAGGGCGGTGGCGATGAGACAGAGTTGGGTAAGGCAGGGGAGGGGGCCTGGGGGCTCTTCCCGCCCCTCGCCCTGGGCAAGCCCAGCTGGTGCTTGGGAACGCTGCCCCTCCTGGGCCCTTGTCTGCCCGGCTCTCGGGGGCAGCCCAGGACCTCTTTGAGGCTGCTGTCCTGGGAACGCATCGGGCTGCCCCTTGCTGGGGAGGACTCCAAGGCTGCAATAACTCAGGGCCAGGTTTGGGCACAAAGCGGCAGTGGCAGGGTTCTGGCTGGGAAGGCTCAGGCTGCGCCACTGGCTCGCTCACTCGCACTGCCCTGCTGGGGCGGGCTTGTTCCGTGCCGCGGGGCCGCCTGCTTCTCAGAGTCTGGCGCCCCCAGGATTGCAGAGTCCCAGGCCCCACACTGAGGAGCACCTACCAAAGGGCATCTCACCCTCAGCTGGGCGCTGGTTGTTGAGCTGACACCCCCACTGGCCAGATGTTTGCCTTGGGGGAGCCCTGGGGTCGCTGAGCAATGATTGGCCCTCAGACTTGGGGAGGAGTTAAAGGAGGCAGGGAGTGCAGCCTCTACCATCTGAATGTATGGCAATAAAAATAAATACACTTTCCAGGTCCTAGGGACTGTTCTGTGCACTCACTTCATTCATTCCTTAACATGCGCTTCACAGTATCTATGAGTAAGGCCATGATTATCCCCGTTTTACAGATGAGGAAACTGAGGCACAGCTAGGACCAGATAGGATCTGAATATAGGCCTCTCTGACTCCAGAACCGTGTCGTCCCTGTAGGGTGTCCAGGCATGCATGGATGGCCTGGGCATCTGGGCATGGGGGCCATTCTGAGTGCATTTGCACATGTCCAAGAAATTAAAGATAGGTTAGCAAGCAGATCGTAGTCATTCTGGGTTTGCCATTTCAAATTCATGCACAGGCTCCTTCCTCCGAGGGATATTCTGAGCCCAGGCCAGGCCTTTTGCTTTTGTGGGGTCTCTCTACCTTTGGGGAGCAGACAATCGGTGGGGTGGGGTATGTGGCAGTGAGACCCCAGTAAAGAGCAAACAGTTCCACCAAGAGGCAATTTCTTGCTGAGAGACTGCTCTGCTTATCTGACTTAGACAGGGTGCTCAGGGAGGACATTGCAGAGGACATTAGTGCAGGATGAAGAGAGGTGACTGCTGAGGAAGGTGTTTAGTTCCCTCTGGCTCTGAGTGGCTTCCCCAGGGTTGCAAAGGAGAAGGAGAAGAGGAGGCTGTGGCCCCTGCCTGCAAGGACCTGAAAGGACGAAATCTTGGGAATCTTGGGCACATATGTCTGGAAGGGCAGGGACGAGTGCTGACTGATTCTCCCGAGAGGATTGAAGCCCAGGTGAAGAAGAGCCAGGGCAGGACAGTGGTAGAGACTGCCTGGCATGGGTTGCATTGTGGGGTGGCCCTCGGTGCATGCACATAGGTTCTGTCTGAAGAGTCCCCAGGGCAGGCCACCTGGACCTCAAGCTTTGACCCTCAAGGTTCCCAGAGATTTTCATTGGTACCTGCGAGTACCAGGGAGTAGGTTGTAGGAATCTTTCTTGTTTTTCTAATGAGGAAAGGAGGGCCACAGAGGCCAGCAGCCTTGTCCTGCTGCACCTGCAGCAGGGCTTGTGACCATCTGTCAGTTGGGATGTTCATTTCCTGGGTCTCTAGATCCCATGGAGAGGAGTTTACCAAGGCCTGCCTCCCCCTCATCCCAATGTTAGGGTTGGAGGTGGAAAAGAGATGCTGGTGGGTGCCCCATTACATGCACCTGAGCTTCTTAGCCTGGTTCTAGACTGAGCCAACCCCGTCCAACCAGGAAATCGCTAGGTCAGTAAAAAACCAGCTGCCCATATGTGCCCATTGTATCCCCAAGTCCACTTTTTTTTGGGTCTCCAAACGGGTTTTATTCTGAATTTCCTGTCCGGCTCCAAATACCCATTGCTCAGGCTCTTCTAGGGGAATTGAGAGGGCTGTGGATTCCCAGGACTGAGTTTTTTTTTTTTTTCCCACTTGGACTAGCTGGGCGAGTCTGAGCCTGTCCCAGAACTTCTCTGTGCCTCTTGTCTTGCTTTATTTTTCTTAGGAGAGTCCCAAGTCTGCTTCCAGGGAGGGAGGTTTGACTTGAGACAAAGGGGACAGGACATTTATTTAGAGTGCTTACTAAGGTGTACTCTGGGCCAGCTGCATGCTGAGTGCTTGATGAGCCATTCTCATGAGCCCTATCAACAGCTCTGTGAAGTTGGTTCCATTATTCTCACCTGTCTGCAGTTGAGGCAGCTTTGAGGGACAGCCAGGGATCCAAGGTCATATAGGTGGCCTGATGCCACCCACCATGCCTGCCTGAGTCACTCCCAGGACAGCTTCCTACATACCTGGTGAACCTCTGACATCGTGGGGACAGATGGGCAAACAGTTATGAACTCTGAGGCTGGAGACACTGTGTTCCCCCCTGAGGAGCTAGCTATGGCCAGCCCCACCCTACCCCCTACTCTGGGCCTGGCAAGCTGCTGAGGTTTAAGTGGGGGAGAAGCAGCTTGGACTGGTCAGGGGTGGGAGGATGAGGCCAGCTCCTGGGACATTTGAGTGGGTGCTGGGCTGGGCTTTACCTGCTTCTTGGTTTCTTGGCTACTCCAAAATAGCAGTGTCCATCGCTGGGCCCAGCTGGACAAGCAACTCTGTCCTGCCATGTGGGAGGTGCTTACCTCTTTTAGGGACTTGGGGTGGACAGTCCTCTCTTTTATTCTGTCTCCTCCTATCCTATCCCGCAGGCCTCAGGAGCTCCACTGGCTCAATTTGGAAACTTGGATGTGCTTGGTGAGAGTGTGTGGCCTTGCTGAGAGACTCAAATTGGGGCCCTGCCCTCTGGACCTCTGTCTGCCACCACCCAAACTACCCTCTAGTCCCGGGCCTGGCCTGTAAGTCTGCATCATCTTCACTGTGACATCTCTGCAGAATGGGTGGGTGTGTGCCCCCTCCCAAGCTTGCTTTCTCAGGCTGCCCTTCGTGGGGCACCCGTGCTGGCTGAGGGGCTCTGAGCTCCAGCCCTTTTCCCTCCTGAAGTCTAGCTAATCAGCCACTGGGTCGACCCTCTGCATTCTCTGCCCTCCACCCTCTCCATTGCTGGCTTCCTGGAACCCAGGGAACCTGGAGGTTTCTGGACCCTATGGAGTTGCCTGGGTGTTGTTTTTTATTTTCAGGGAGGGGGCATGCTGGGTGGAGGAGCTGGGAGCTGGGAGACAGGCTGATGACTGGGTCATGGCCAGCCAGGGGTGGAGGCAGACACCAGCCTGTGTCTCCCTGGATCAAACTGTGATCCCCAGTCCCTTCCTCTGGTGGTCCCGGGCCTGGCTTCCCCACCCTCTTTGGCATTTCCTGTCTGCCTCCCTTTCATTTTGCACCCAGACTCCCCAGGGGTTCCTCTGGGGGGAAGAGCCAACTCTAACCTTTCTCCCTGGTGACAGGACCTGACATGGCTGTAGTCCCACTGAGCCTGGGGTTTGGCTTGACCTTGTCTCCCTACATTTCTCCACACCCACCTTCTGGCTCGGCAGCGGGGTCCCAGCTGGGCTCCCCTCCATGTCTGAGCCAGAGAGCCATGGTCTGAGATGCTCCTCAGAGACCCCTGGGCTGGGGCCAGTCATGCCTGTGGGTTCTGGAAGAAGCTGAAGGGTTGGGGATGAGGAGAGGCAAGCACTGGCCTTCTGGGGCAGGAGTCAGGACTGATGCCTCTCTGGACTTGATTCTGAGGCAGTTTTGAGGACTTCCAAAGCCACAGCACCTCGCTGCTCTCCCCGCCCCCCAGGCCCACCCCACACATGGGTTTGCCTCTCCAGGCATCCTCCCCTGGTCCCCTACCCCTGGGTGCTTTCTTGAGCTCCTTGGGCCCCTCCACCAGGCCTCCTGGGCCCCCTCCTTCCTCCTTGACCCACTTTAGTCCCCTGTTGCTAGGGGAGAGGAGTGCACAACTGGGGGATCTGATCCTGGCTGTCTCTCCCAGCATCCCTTGGGGCGGGCTCTGGATGGAGCCATCAGGCTGAGCCGGGCTGGCCCCAGGGACTGGCACACTGCGTGCTCCTAGTGACAGCCTCCCTGCCCCCTCCATGGACAGACAGTTCTGAACAGCTGCCCCTGCCCAGGCCCTGGGGAGGCCCTGCCAGGACCCAGCTCTGGTTCCCCCCAGCCCTAGGGAGCAGTGGCTTCAGAGGTTCCTCCTAACTTCTTGCCATGCACCATTCCCAGAGGGGAGGGGGCCAGGGCCAGGTCCTGGCCCCAACCCATCCTTCCCCTAAGTCTATGCTGGACAGCCCAAAGCTCCAGTCAAGTCCTGTGTCTGCTGTTAATCTGTGTGACTTGGGGAGATCCACCAGCCCTCTCTGGACCTCATCTATGCATTTAGGGAATGGAGCAGATCACTGACATTTACCAAGCCTCACTGTGTTCCAGGGACTCGTCTGTACATTGATGACCTCATGGTCCCAAGGGAATGCCATGAGCACACTTTCCAATTTTGAATGTGAGGCAACTGAGGCACAGGAAGGGGAAGGAACAAACTTTTGAGGTCACTCATACATGGGGTCCTGGGCAGCCTGATGGGTGACTTGTCTTCATTCTGCCACTCTCTAATTTATCCTGGCACTGACGCTATTAACTCTTCAGGGATTAGGTCAGGGCCCTCTGAGGACTTGAGATGGGGGCTTCTCCTTGGGGGGCCATTCATTCTAGCCTGCTCAGGTGCCCTGCTGCCCTGCCACATGACAGACTGTGGGAAGGTGAGTCCCCAGACATCCCAGCTGGAGAGCCCCTCCCCCACTCTGAGTCCTAGTCCTGGGGTTCAGGGACCTGACTCCAGCCTGACTGTGCCCTCGAATGAACATCACCACCACTACAGGGGGGGTCCCTCTCCCAGCATGCCAGCTGCAGGTCCAGGAGCAAACAGGAGCCTGTTAGGACCACAGCAACCCTCCCTTCCATTTCCCAGACAATGAGAAATGCAAAAAATAGGGTGGGTTGGCCCTAAGGGGCTGTTTGAATTTTGGAATCTCCACTCCCTTCATCCCCACATTTACCTTGACATGTGTCCTGCCTCTGGGAACCTTTTCATGTCACCTCATTGTCTTGCTGAATAAAAGAGGGGGTGGGAGGTGGGAGGGGGCTCTGGGAGCGAAGTCAGGAAATCTTTACTTATTTGCCTAATTTCCTCACTCAAATGTGTCTTGTGATTAAATATTGCTTCATTCTACCCTGTGTGCTTAGGTCAGAGGCCAGGTTTCTCTTCTGAACAGAGCATTGAGAGTATCTGGTCTTTCCATCCTGAGATTTCTCACTCCATTCCCTCTAATTCTCTTTTTTATCTCCCACTCCTGGAAAAGCCATGGTCTTCCCTTCTGGAACCTATCTCCTCTAGAGAGAGCACATGGGTGGTGCCAAGTGTCAGTCAAAGTCAGTGACCCTTACAGTGCTCACTCAGTGGAAAAGACTGCAATAATTTGGTCATGTTGCCCTCCTTGGTCAAGGGTAAAGCACCAAGCAGATTGGGCAGTGGATATATAACAAAAGTCCTGTGTTCTTGGTCCTGGTCCTTCTGGCCTTGCTTGAGCCTGCACTCCATCACTGTGATCTCTCATGGCCCTTTACAAGCCTGCCCTTGGGGGTGATTAAAATACTGTCTATCCTGAGCCTCCTAGCCATGGCCTCCTCTCCTTGTCTTTCTTTCCCAGGTTCATCTTGCAGTCACGCTTATTCAGGAACCTCCGTGGATCCAGTTACAGCTGGGTTAGGGATGGTCAGGGTGAGTCCACTCTTCTAAAAGTAGAAAGAGAAAATATCAGGATGTTACTGTATATGGAGGAAGAAAAACTTTAAATTGTCTTCTAAAACACAGATAAAATTTACAGAGCTTACTGTATGCCAGACACAGGGCTCGATGCTTTGTCCACCCGTATCTCTCAGTCTTCCTGAAAATTCCATGAGGTGGGTCCTATTCTTCCCATTTATTAATAATGAATCAGCGTAAAGAAATTAACCTTGCTAAGCACATATGGTCTGGGTGTGTACCATGGCCTTATCATTTTTCTTGCCCCTTTGTCTCTCTATGAGTTTATTGGCACCAAAACAAGCATGCTAAATGCAGAGTAGGTTTCCTGGTTAAATTCCCTCAGAAGACAATCGGGTAATGCATTACAAACTAATGTCTCTCAGGCCCAAAATGCAGCCCCATGTCTCCTGGGCATACCTTGGTTTTACAAGGATTCCAGTTATGTGGAGTCTCCCACTCATCCCCACAGCCTGTTCTTTGAACCCCAATACCACCATAGGATCCAGAACTGTATAAGGCCCATTTTGCATATGTGGAATGAGCAGGGGGATTGCTGGAGCAATTAGTCAAGGCTGTGGGGTGTGTATATGGCTGGACTGGAAAACAGACCCAGGTTCTCACAGTTTCTGAAAGCCTGAAAGAGTCACTCACAGGCTACAAAATACTGGAAAGTGACATTATTTTTTAAGCAAAAATAGCCATTGGAGATCTAAATCCTGAGCTTATAATGGAACAGTGAGAACTCCATCTTTTGTTTTTCTACCCACATCTTTCCCAGGAGGTGATTTGAGGACAGAGTCCCGCTTTTAATAAACACAGAATGATGGAAGTTGGAATTGCCATGCCTACATATATATAATTAGAGGAACCACCCTCATTCTTGTATTTTAGTCAATATTTAGATTCAATATATCTCAGAGCATTTTTGAGCCTTACAGTGACTATTAGAATCAACTGAGACAATGTAACAGAATTAGTTCATTGGGACTTACATGCAAGACAAATTTAAAAATGTCTCAACCCTATCATACCACTTGATTATATTATCATTTCAATCCCTGGGTACCTTGCAAATGCTTTGGTCTTAACCAGATGTAATTCAACTATGGTCACTATTGGTGGTTATGGAACAATGCAACAAACCACAATGAGAATTGACTTTTGGACATAGGTGAAGTCCGGCCTTTGGCCAATGGAATGGATGATTCACAGTGCCAAGCTTAGGCACCCCTTCCCCAGGGTGTACAATGTGAATCAAGTGGGAGAATGGTGAGAATGGCCTTATGCCTGAGCCTAAGCAACTCCATTTTAACAACTCCAGTTTGAAACCTGCAGTCTCACCAGGCACACCCACAGATCCCTCAAGTATGACCTCAGACAATTACTTCCCCTTACTCTGAAAAACACAGTGAAGACTCTGGCAGGCTGTCCTCTCCTGATAAGAAGATAAAGTGAGAAGATAAGGGTGGAGACCACCAGACCAGATGCTTCTGACCCCAGGGTAAATGATGTCCTGGAGAAATCTGGTGGCAGCTGATAAGGATTGAAAGGGGAGTCATAAAGCCCCAAAATTTAGTGTAAAAATAGAGCTAATGAACAGATATTCATCCAACTGAAACAAGGATGCACTTGGGCTTGAGAGCCTGGTGAGGAATTGGACTGACATCTCATTACTTATCATCATTCTCCTGATGAGATCCTCTCAAACTCTATAACCTCATCTGGATGGTGAGAGCCTCAACTTCTTTCTATGACCCTCTCCTCAACAGGTCATCCACTCCATGCCAGGAAAAATCTGCCTTGATTATGGACCTGATTACTGTGAATCTTCTTCACATGATACCTCAGAATTACATAAATTAAGATGGACTTGTTCTCATCAAGGAGACAGTATTCTAAAAGCAAAAGAAGAATCATTAAAAAGTATTTCCTGACTAGGTACCTGAAAAGTACTTTTTCATAGCCACACATTTATATAAGCCATAAAAAATAAGAAGAGCCCTGACTCAAAGTTTGGAGAATACATTCTGCATTTGGTAAGAGTAGGAGTAAAATCACAATACCAAATTTCTGTACACAGATAAGGCTAAAGGACTACTGATATTATGGCACTAATTCTGCCTTTTGTAAAAGATGAGGTTTATACAGCTGTTTGGTATCAAAAAATATTTTCAAAGTACCACAAGTACTGTGTGTGTGTGTGTGTGTGTGTGTGTGTGTGTGTGTGTGTGTGTGTGTTTATATGAGTGTAGTACTGGTGGATAAACTGAGGGAATATTATTGAGCTGTATATTCAATTTTTTCTTTTTTTTTTTAGTTTTGAGACAGAATCTTACAAATATGATTTCTTGTGTGCCCACAATTTTTAAGTACATATCAAGAACAAATATGCCTGAACCAAAGGCAAATCTTATCTCCTTTAGGAGCCATGATTCATCGTTATTTTTAAATTCTCTTAAAAGTTAAATAGTCACTTTTTTTTTCAAAAAGGGAGGTTACACACATATGGTGGCTCATGTCAGCAATCTTAATAATTTGGGAGACTTAATCAGGAGAATCACAATTTCTAATTCAGCCTAAATGTTATGAGAGGGCCCTAAGCATCTAAGCAACACTTTGTCTGAAAACTGAAAATAATATAAAATACAATTAAAAAGGGATTGTGATACGGGGGTTTAGGAGAACTATCCTGGGTTAAGTGCTCATTCCTCTCCCCTTAAAAGAAAAAGAAAATAAAAAAATAAATACATCTGGTGAACTTTCTATTAAATGGAAATAATATGTTTGAGAAAAACTTCTGAAGCTTATAACAAGGATTTAAAATAAACTTGGGAAATGGCTGAGAACTGAATTAAAAAATCAAGGACAAGAAACATTTTTAAAATTTCTTATCAGGAGAAACTTAAAAACAGATATATTTCATTACAGTCATGATAAAAATGCAGCATGGTATGGAAAATGCAACAAAACCACTCTATTTGTATCAGAAAATTTTGTAAATGGAGAATATGAAACAAAAAACACTACATAAAAAAGTGAGGGGGAGACAACATTAAGGCAATATATGTAATCTAAAATAAATAATTCACTAAATATCCACTATATAAATATTATCTGGGAGCATGTCTACAAAACAAAACAGTACTCCTTGCATAAAGCAGAGGATTTGTGATAGTCTCAAATTAAAAATAGTTTCACATCTGTGGCTGCTGTGTAGGGGCTCATATCAAAAAAGCAATGTTTGGGGCTCAAGCAGTTGAAAGAAGATGTGAGAAACTTTTTTTTTTCTTTTTTACCATGTGATTTTTATATTTTTTTTTAGTCATACATGACAGCAGAATGTATTTTGACATATACATACATGGAATATACATACATGGAATGTATATTTTGACATATACATCAATCATGTTGTCTATTCTATTCTGCTGCCCTTCCTATCCCCCCTACTCCTGCCATCCTGTTCCATACTTTCTCTTCATTCAATCTAATGTGACACACTGCCACAGTCTGTCTGGGCACAAATAACTAAGCCATTAGGTTAGTTAGGTTCAAACAGCAATTCTTTATTCCCAAACTCTCACCGGCTCTCTACACACACTTCTGGGAACACTTCTCGGAAACACACAACACACTCCCTCCACCAGGCTCCATGTGCCAATTCTTCCTGAACACCCCCCCACCCCCGCGAGAACTCAACTGGAACTCCAAAGTAGCGGTTGCCCAAGGCAGCTGGATCTGCCCTAATCCTGGAGCTGCCCTATTCCCGGAGCAGGGTCACCTTTCAACCATTCCCTCTAGCAAAATGCCAGGTGTAATTCCAACTAAACTGAGGCTCTCAACAACACACTTTTTTTTTCTCATCACAACATCATATATGTATTCTGTACAACAATGAGGTCCTCCTTCCATCTTCCATGCAACTCCCCTTCTCCTTCTTTTTTCCTCCCACCTCTCTTCCTATTTAGTGGTAGTCTTCTCATGCTCTTCTTTCTTATTCCATTTTGAGTCACCCCTCTTAGATCAGAGAAGATATTCGGCATTTATTTTTTAGGATTGGCTAACTTCACTTAGCATAATCTGTTCTAATTCCATCCATTTGCCTGCAAAATCCATGATCTTGTTATTTTTTAGTGTTTTGTAATATTCCATTGTGTACAAATGCCACATTTTTTAATCCATTCATCCATTGAAGGGCATCTAGGTTGGTTACACATTCTAGCTATTGTGAATTGTGCTGCTATAAACATTGATGTGGCTGTGTCCCTGTAGTATGCTCTTTTTAGGTCTTTTGGGTACAGTACGAGAAGGGGAATAGCTGGGTCAAATGGTGGGTCCATTTCCAGCCTTCCAAGGAATCTTCATACTGATTTCCAAATTGGCTTCACCAATTTGCAGTCCCACCAGCAACATATGAGTGTACCTCCTCTCCCCATCCTCACCAGCAATTATTGTTGTTTGACTTCATAATGTCTGCCATTCTTATTGGAGTGAGATGGTATCTTAGAGTAGTTTTAATTTGCATTTCTCTGATTGCTAGAGATGGCGAGCATTTTTTCATGTATTTGTTGATTGATTCTATATCCTCTTCTGAGAAGTTTCTGTTCAAATCCTTGGCCCATTTGTTGATTGCATTATTTGCTTTTTTGTTTTTTAACTTTTTAAGTTTTTTGTATACTCTAGAGATTAGAGCTTTATCTGATGTTTGAGGGGTAAAAAATTGTTCCCAGGGTGTAGGCTCCCTATTCCCCAGATGTGAGAAACTTTTCAGATGGTAGGCTTGCTGCTTCTGAAGGCAGCAATAGCCCATAACCAGCCTCTAGCTTCTATCCCTCACCCCCAAAGTTATTAAATATTTTTTTTTATGCAGGTCAGACAAAGAAGGCACATCAACAACATTTGACTAATTTAAGAGCATGCTCACAAACAAATGTTTTTGACCTTGAGTACATACATTGAATCTGAGTGTGTATGACCTTGGCTACTTGCTAAAAACATAGCCCTCTGGAAGCTGTACTAACACAGTTGGTCTTTTTGGTCTTTTTTTGGCTCTAAATGCCTCATGGAATTGAGAATTTTACAACTTCTACTGTAAGGAGCAATGCTAACCTCACCATTTTTAGTGTGCAACACAAAATGCTGTTTATCTCTAATTCTAACATACAAAAAATAATAATCTTGCTCTCTTGACACCTGGGTAAATTTTTTTTAAGTCCATCAGTTCTGGTTAACAGGTAAAGTAGGTTAAACTTGAATACCCAGGCTGGCCATTCCAGTTGTTCACTGGAGCCATTGGCTACTGTTGTTTCTCTTTATGCATCATCCAATGACTGGACTTGAAGGCCTTTATCCTTCTTCTTCTCTAGAGACTCAACATCACAATGGGGCAGGTGATAGGTATTTTCAAAATACAGAGATCTTACTCTACTGGATGTATTTTGGATTCCTAGACCTCTTGACTATCTAGCAATTCCTCATTCTGATAGTCTCTCATACACTTGCATCAGGTTTTGCTCTCAAATCTATAGAAACCATTCATCCCATGGCCAGAGTAGCTGCACATGACTCATTTGACTACTTACCCAAATCATCTATGCCACTGCTGCCACTTTTTTTCTTTGGCCAGGGGCTGGGGCTTAGGCTTCAACACTTTATTGACACTTCAACTTGCAGGGTTCATGTTTTCCCACAGAGCAGTAAGAATCCTTATTTCGGCTTACAAGGAACTAATCCCATTATATCACAACTCTCCATAGGAGTCCACTGTAATTGGACTGAGGCAACTAGGTGTTATATGCTTTTAGGTGTCCATAGGTGCCACCACTCCCCTAACAACCTCTATTAATCTATCAGGACTGAGATATCTCTCACCTACAAATATCCTAAATACTTTGCCAGTTGCTGTGTGGATGTTGAGACCCAGGATGTAAAATTTGGGTCTCTAGCAATTGAGAGATGTGAGGCAGAGTTGGCAGTGTAGTTATGCTTATGCAAAAAAAAAAAAAAAAAAAAAAAAAAAACACAGTAGCTCCCAGACATCCGAGAACCTTCAGCCCTTAGATTCCTGCATCATTCCATAGGTCTTTTCATATATAGGACAGAAAACAAAGGTGGATGGTCAATATTTTACATAATGAACACATGCTCAAAAGAAAATGTTTATGACAATGAATGAATACACTAAATCAGGGTATTTATTACTTCAACAAATAATAATAATAATAACAACAACAACAAGAACAACAACAACAATAACCTGTTGGAAGCATCAACAACAGAGTAGCTATAGCCATATTTGGCCTTTCCAATGATCCACCCTTTTAGGATTCATCATCAAAAAATCTACACACCTGAAGTCTTCTGCAATGATCTATTAGCAAGGAAGTAAGAGCTCTGCATCCACAGGACACAAAAAATACACTGAATTGTGATATGACTAGAACACAATCCCCCTGCCTAGGATTACTAAAAGCATTCTCCAGATAGTATCCTGACAAGCTCATCATTCTTTCAACTTATCATTGTTCAACTGCTGTGTGGCTGCAATTAAAGATGCAATATATATTGAAGTAGTACTGATATTATTTGGTGATATAGAATATGCATACAACAGAATATGGCAGAAATCCATTTCTGTGCTGCTGTTAACAAACCAAGTGCCATGTGATTTCGCAACACAACTTTTTGTATTTGATATTTTTCTTTATTAACTAGAGATAGAGCCTGCTTTGTATGATTTAAGATTTGGCTGTGTACTCTATCTTATTCACCAAGGATACATAAAAAAATAACATCCTCGTTAGTTAAAAATTTTATTTATCATATAGTCTTCTCTTTAGATATAACCACACCTTAATTTTCCATAGGCTGTATGGTTTGAACCTAGTATCCTAATAATGCCAGCAGAAAAACCAGAAGTTCAAATATATTGAGTAATCTTTTAAAATTAAATAAAAGTTTAGGCAGTAAAAAATGTCTGGATGGAATGGAGATCAACAGACTGTTGACTATAATAGATAATGTTACCTTCAATATACATTGAAATATTGGTTTGACTTATTAGGATTGGCTAACTTATTTCCTAAACCTTAGGAAATAAGATAGAATTAACAAAGGGGTGATTTTAACAGCTGTTTCTATGATTAGCATTTCAATTTTGCCTGTTCATAAACCAGGAAACAAGAGCCAATATTGTAATACATGTCTGTAATTTCAGTGACTCAAGAGGCTGAGGAAGAAGGATTTTAAGTTCAAGGCTAGTCTCAGAAACTCAGTGGGGCCTTAAGCATCTTAGTGAGAACTTGGCTTGTCTTTAAAAACAAATGGGCTGGAGATGTGATTTGTGATAAAGTGTTCTGAGTCCAGTCCTTAGTACAAAAAAAATCTGCTTTTTTGTGCCACTATCTAACTTCTAAGACAATAATGAAAGATTGATAATTCATGTAGTCTAGAGGATGTGAGTTGTGGCTTTGGGGTCACATAGAATTGATTCTGAATTTCAGTAAAGTAGCTTAATATTCATGAGACCTTTCAAATATTCTTTCACACCGAACAGCTATGTAAACCTTATTCATTACAAAAAGCAGAATGATACAAGTGTCAACATATTAGCAATTTTTTAGCCCTATCTGTACACATAAGGTTGACAATGTGTTTTTACTCCTCTTGTAGCCAAAGTTCAGAGTATGTTTCCCAAACTTTGGATCTGAGCTCTTATTTTTTGTGTGTGACTTATGTAAATCTGTGACTATGAAAGTGTATTAGTCAGGAAACATTTTGAATACTTTGTTTTTGCTTTCATAACACTGTCGTCTCCATGAGAATGAGCCCACCTTAATTTATTTTATTCTGAGAAGAAGGGTGCTTTTTTTGGAAACCATATCTCCCTCTGAAGTTCAGTAACCTTACCAACTATCACCTAATGCAGTAAAAAGATCCCATATAAACCCAGGCTTAATTGATGATAAGCCCACACTTGAGACAATAATTTTTTTATATGTTTAGACACTAGTTTCTGGGTTACTGATGATCTGATGACCTAGAGTTTCCTCTGCAGTGATACCAATCTCTTTTGGTTAAAGTATGATATCTAAAATGAATATGGATCTGTGCCCAGAATCCTGTGAGAAACAGTGTCCACTTTTGTACACTTCTGAGTTGTAGATGGCTGCTTTCTCAAAGTGCAGAATCTCTCCTGTTATTTGGCCCTGAGAGAATGTTGTTTGGTATGTTTATTCCATAACCTATGACACAGAACTGAGTTGTCCATTTTTTTTTTCACCTTGCTGAAGTCAGGGTATTTATAGATCTCAAACATGGAATATAGCTGTGGTGAACATAGATATCCCTGAGAGGTCTAGAGTGAATTTTAGGATGAAACTTGAAAAATACATTTATTTATTTTTAAATTTATATTTTCAAAAATAACAATATTTTGAATATAGTGGTTTAAGTTATTAAATTGATTTAAGCTGTCCTTCTTAATTTTTATTTTGAATACTAGAAATTTTTAAATTATTCTAATGCATTATATTGTTATTCCCACTGGGAAAATATTAATGCCTTAGGATATTGCTTAGAAGTTTAAAACAAAATTTGCTTTCTCATAAGACCAGACAGAACAAAAGTTAAATGAAATTTTAAAGTAATTTTGATAAAATTTTTATTCATAAAAGTATATATTTTAGGTGTGTGGGAGATCTTGCCTCTTGGTTTTATTTTCCCCATTGGGTTTCTCCCCACTGAAATGAAGTTTTCATCACATGAGAAGAACATCACATAATCTTTTACTTTTTCCCCTCTCACTAAATTGTGGCTGTAGAGTTTAAGAGTGGTGAGGATAATACAAATGATGAGAAGTGATGAGATGTCATTCGAAGTCCTCATCCGCCTCCCCAGCTCAAGTGCATTTTTTATTGAGCTGGCTGAACATCTGTTCATTTGCTCTACTCTTTATACTAAATTTTGCAGCTTTTTACCCTTTTTTAAATCCTTGTTAGTTACCACCAGATTTTTCCATGACATCATTTACTCTAGGGCCAGAAACATCTGCTCTGGTGGTCTGCACCTTGGTATTCTCACACTTCCTTCTTACTAGGTGAGGACAATTTGACAGAGGCCTCACTCTATTCATCAAGGTGAGGTGAAGTGATTTGTTTATGTCTGAGGGCAATACTGCAGGGCTTCTTTAGGCAAGCCTGGTGAGGCTGCATGTTTCAAATTGAAGTTTTTAAAATGGAGTTTTTTGACGGCAGGCCTAAGACCATCCTCACAATAGTGTTGTTAATTTGTCCAAAATTAAGGTGTTTTTTTTTTTTGTTGTTTGTTTCTTTAATGTATTTGTCCTTAATTGAATTTTTTTTCTTTTTTTTTTGTACCAGGTATTTAACTCAGGGGCACTCAAATACTTCCCCAGTCCTGTTTTGTATTTATTTAGAGAGAAGGTCTCACTTAGTTGCTTAGTGCCTTTCTTTTGCTGATGGTAGCTTTGAACTCATGATATCCATGTATAATTCTTCTGTGCCACAGGGGTTATGGCCTGTGCCACCAAGTTTGTTTCAACTGAGTTTTTAAATATGTAAAACAACTTTATTAAAGTGACATTTAGAAACATTCGTAATATTCAAGCAAACTCCTTTGTCCTGGTGTGGCAGGAAATAAAAGTGAAACTGGACTTTAATTTAAATAACAAGAAAATTCAATTGCAAGGGCTTAATTAGAACACAGATAATAAGAAGGTTACAGGCCATAAAGCACTGTTGTACTTGTTTAAAATAACTTTTTCTTCTTAGTTGTAGATGAACAAAATATTATTATTATTATTATTATTATTATTATTATTAGTGTGGGTCCAGTATAAAACAGACTGTCTCATGCATACTAGCCAAGCACTCTACTACTGAGCAACAACCCAAATCCTTACTGGTATTTTTTTAATATTTATTTATATTTTATTTATTTATATGTGGTGCTGAGAATTAAGCTCAGGGCCTCATATATGCTAGGCAAGCACTGTACCACTGAGCCACACCTTCAGCTCTTTCCTGGTACTTTTTAAATACCTGTTTTACATAAATTTTAATTAGTAGCTTTAACCCTTTTCCAATGTCTGTTTGGAGTAAATCAATAACCTAGAAATCAGTGAAGCAAAGTCAGTGAAGCTGAGAACCTAATTTTATCTCAAACTCTGATTTTAATTCCTCTTTCTTCTGCAGACTCTGACACCTTGTCACAGTGTCTGAATTAAGATTCCCCCTTGAGGAATTTACTGTATGTTGTCCACATTCCAAGCTCCAAAATTTATCTATTCCTTAGTTTTGGAAAAGTCTTACAGAATTTGTCCAGAGGTACCAAAATACTCACAGTAGTTTTTTTTTTTTTTATTAAATTCATTGATAGATGGAGGGAGATTATCTCATTTAATATTCTGCTTTATTTTCAACATCCCCATTCCCTCTTAATATTTGCTTTTCATAGTGTTGCTAAGTTTGTAACTGACTATCTTGCACATTCTGCACACACACTCTAACAGTGAACTTTGCCTCTATGTCCCAATTCTAACTTTAGTTTGGATAGATTCATTCATTCATGTCTAATGTTATTTTTCATATAGTTGGTTTTATATATGCCTTTCTATTGCTTTTAACAATACTATTGATCTACATATGGTTTCAGATTTGGTTTATATTATGATATATTGGTCTGTATTATTGCAATATAGTTTCATAATATATATTAAATGTGTCTCATAACAATAACTATATTATTTGTTTTTTTATTAAATGTTTTGGGGTATTTTACATATATTTTATTTCTAAGATAATTTTTTGGTCCCTTCTTTTCTTTTATTTTATTTGGTACTTGGAATTAAACTCAGGGGAATTGAGCCACATCCCCAAAGCTATTTTATATGACTTTAGAGACGGTGTCTCACTGAGTTGCTTAGGGCCTCACTTTTGCTGATGCTGGCTTTGAGCTCACAATACACCTGACTCTGCCTCCCAAGGTACTTGGATTACAGTTATGCACCAACAGGTCCAGCTCTCTTCTTTTATTTAAAGAAAAACATGCTAAAATTTTGATAGAAAAATATTATATATTAAATTGAATTTATTAAATATTAAAATAGTTGTCTTTGTAATGATTAGTTTTATTTACACACATGCTATTTTATCTGCCTTTGTAAATTTTTATTTAGTTTGTGATAAGTTCCACATATTTTCCTTGAAATCCATTATACATGTGTTGTATTTAACAATATAATACTCATGTTGTATTTTGTACTCTAATTAAACCAAAAATCTTTCTGGGTTCCACAAACTATTTTTTCTCAAACTTTATTATTTTTATTTTTCTGAATCACCTCCTCTTTCCTCCTAGGCTGCAGATTTCTAATGTATTGACAAGTATAGCTCTAGTCTTATGCTATCACATACTTGTACACTGTCATTGTACACACATACTATAATTTCTACAGGTATAAGCTGCTTGGTGAGGAGTATTTCATATATATATGTACAGTTTTCATGATGAAATAACAGCAATTTCTACTTCATCTTAAGTTCATGATAATTTGTTCTGTGTCCTCATCAATACATTATATTCTTTTTGTTGTTGTTGTTTCTTACTGGAAATTTAAATCAGGGGCACATACAGACTGGGTCACACATAGTTGCTTAGGGCCTTGCTATGTTTCTGAGGCTGGCTTTAAACTCAGGATTATATTGCCTTAGCCTCACAATCCATTGGGATTAGAGGTGTGTGCAATGGAACCTGGTTCTATTTTATTTTTATATTGAAATATATATTACTTCTGTAAATAATTTATTCTTGACATTAAGAAAGCATAGAATACCATTTCCCCCCACAAATAACCCCCTCTTTTTTTTGGAAAAGATGCCATTTTTTTGGAAAAGATGTCAATAGTGCTAGATGTATAATTTATTAATGTCTAAATGGCAAGTTTATTATGATGATGATGATGATGATGATGATGATGATGCTATCTATTAGTTACAAAACTTCATCTGTTCATATTATTAAAAGGTATATCATCTTTTCTATAACTTTACATACATCAGTGTGTATCAAAATGAACTTTGGGGGGTTGTGAGGTGGGGGGAGGGATCATGGGGTTAAAAATGATGGTGTAATATGATGTATATTGTTATATAAAGTATATGTATAAAGAAGTGAATTCATGTAAATATAATTTGTATAAATCCAGAGAAATAAAAAAATTGTGCTCTATATGTGTAATAAGAATTGTAATGCATTCTGTTGTCATATATAATTAAAAAATATTTAAAAATTAAAGATAAATGCTGGCATTATGTTCTAACTGAAAATAAATACTACTCCTTTTAAAAATGGAAAAAAAAAGGTCTGTTGGTCAGTTGTAAACTTTATAAAGTACAAAATGTATCCTGAACATTTGATAATACATAAACCTAGATGTAGGTATTTATAGTGTTGTCAGCAAAATTAAAAAAAAAAACATTATGTAGAGTCATTTTTTGCAATATATACTCATAATTATATGAGATGCATTTTGTACATATACATGTATACTACCATTGTATATAATTAATAAATGATTACTACATCTCACATTAACTACATTTATTTCAAATTAATTTGTGTTTTGAAAGCACTGATATATGACACTCTTTGATATGTACACTTGGTGTGTCTTCAAATTTGTCCATTTTATGTATTATGTTCTTTTCTTTATTCTCATTTTTATAGAATTTCTTTTTCCAAATTATTAAGATTAATAAATTTTAAACAATTCAGTATATCAGTGCTGTCTGTAGATTTTCTTTTTTAACCTAAGACAAAACACATCCCAATTTTAATAGGCTTATTGTTATGTAAATGACTTTTAAAAACCTGCATATATAACACTCTTACCTGAACTTACTCTGAACTATTGATATCTGGGTGGAGAGTGTCTCAAAGTGATCCACAGAAAAGGCAGAACAGGGATGGGTCAGGATGTGAGATAGGTGGATACTGAGTATGTAGTAGTGAGTATTCATGAAAAAGTATTGGTGGAATAGGTACGGGTAGAGAAAAATGTGCTGTGAAGAAAAAAGGGAAAGAGTGACCAGCTCAAGGGTTCAGATTTAAAAAGTCTAATGGTGGATCAATGGTAGTATGAGGGTAAAGGGTAGTTTCTGTGGAGGCAGAAATAAGGTAGAAATGAAAGAAGAAGGTAACTCTGGCACAGTACCCAAGAGAAAGAGTCAAATGAACAGTACCCTCTCTCTCTCTCCCTCTCTCTCCCTCTCTATCTCTCTCATATATATATATATATATTGCAAACTTCTGTAACATTAGATGAATTTCAGCCAGCCTCAGCAACTTAGTGAGGCTCTAAGAAAATCAGCAAAACTCTTTTATCTTTGTAGAATATTTTATTAAAGGCTGAGAGTGTTTCTTAGTAGAAAACCATGTCTGATTTCAATTTGTCATATGAGAGAGAGAGAGAGAGATCTTGCAAAAATAAAAAAAAAAGTAATCAGTGACACTGTTGGAAAACTCATCTAGGTTATTAACTACTGCTTGGGAAGTTAGTCTACTCTCCAAAATATAAAAGTGAGAGAGAAATTCTTTATTAAAGTGTATATAAGAAAAAAAGGACTTTTGACACAGCATTTAGTTGACCCAGACTGGGTCAAATTTGGCGGGGGATTAGGGTTCTGCAAAGATGATAAATCCTTGAGGTATTTGGAATAATGTGATTTTATCTAGTCTTCATAAATGAAGATTGAGGTCTAATATAAATCAGGCTTGGCAAACGAAAAACATTTCAAAGAAAAGTAAATGTATGAATAAACACATAAAACAATATTTAACCAAAAGTCAACATTCAGAATATTTATGCAATTATGTAATCACCAGTAATGTAAAAACAATGACAATGAAAGTAAAAGTGAATTAATAAAAAATAAATAAATAATGTAATGAATGAATGAATTAACGGATAGCTAACAAGTGCAGAGATGTAATGTGACTGGAATTGTCAAAGTCAGCTTGTAGCCATGAAAAAGTGTAAAGATACATAGAAATGGTGTTTTACTACTTACTGAGATATACCATATGAACTACAAATTCCGCTTCTAGGTTGGAAGAGTTGAACACAGAACTCATTCACCTGGATCTCTCACTTGGGAACTGTGCAAAAAATTACCTTTTTCTTACCCTCAAATTTTATTGCTGCTTCCAAGAACACTACCCTCTATATTCACACTATCATTGTAGACTTGTAGCATGTGAACCCCTCTACTGTTCAAGTTTTTCTTCTTTTTTTCATTGTTCTTTTTCACCTTACCCCCATATCATCCACCAAGACTTATTTTGTATAGCAAAATCTACATACTCAGCAATCACCAGTCTTATATCTTACTATATCCATTTCGTACCTTGTGCATGACCACTTTGAGATCCCCTCCATGAAAACATCAATAGTCCAAAGTGATCAGAATGGGGGTAAAAATTGTAGAATATTAAAGGTCAGTTACACAACAAGAAAGCTATAAAAAGTGGGCTTCATTTAAAGGTGAAAATAAAAAGAAAATCTTTAGACTTCACTAGTTAAAATAAAGGATCAAAAATTTATGAGTCTCAATAATTTGAATTATTCTTATGGGTCACTTTTTTAGGGGGAGGTATATAAGGACATTGCTAATGAGTTTAAAGTTCAAACTTTTTTTTATGAGACAAAGAATAGAAAAATTTAAAAATATATTAAATTAATTGATATTATTTTCATAAAAATATATATACATATTTATTCACAAATTGCTTTAACCTTATAAACAGTTATAAGTGTCAATACATTTCTCTCTGGGCTAGGTCCTATTATTGGAAGAAAACTTTGCCTTAAAATAACCCCATACAGAGGCATTTAATGCAATTAACAGGCCAATAATAATAATAATAATAATAATAATAATAATAATAATAATTGTGGTGGGGAGGATTTCAGGTTGTGAAGCATACCTGTAATATAAGTTACTTGAAAAGACATCACAGGAGAATTTAATACATTGTCTGAAGACATATATGTATATATTATTTATAAAAAGTGTTTATGAATTCTGTAGTGAGGGTGCATAAGTCCAATACAAAGTCTTTTTTTCTTGAATATTTTTTTTTGTTGTAGATGGACACAGTATCATTAGTAGTTTGTTTGTTGGATTTTTTTAATATTTATTTTTAGTTTTTGGCGGACACAAATCTTTGTTTGTATGTGGTCCTGAGGATTGAACCTGGGCCACCCGCATGCCAGGTGAGTGTGCTACCGCTTGAGCCACATCCCCTCTTGGGTGGCTGTTTAATGCGGTGCTGGGTGTTCAACCCAGTACCTCATGCATGCTAGGGAAGTTCTCTAACACTGATCCATAACCCTACTCCCCAAAGTCCTTTACTTAATCCTTTTTTTAGGGGAGGGAGAACGTGTGCATGTAGTGCAGGGATTGAATCCATGGCCTTATATCAGCAAAACAAGCACTCTACTGATTAAGCTATATTCTCAGCCCTGATCTGTAGTCGGTTAACAATGACAATGGAGCAGCCTGTCATTCAGACTTTGATTCTGTGCCCACTTGGCTCAGGTTGGAGGCAGTGCCTGAAGCCTTGACCAATCACTCTCTTAAGTGAGAACTGTCCAATGCTCATGCAGCCAGTGATGAGGGGGAGGGCTTCCATAATCTTCTGTTCCCTTGGTGTCTGGAACCCGCCATTTTTTCAATCTTTTTGTAGGCTTCTGTCCTGGATCTGGAGCCCAACTCTCTGTCCTATGCAGAATCTGAAAACAAACCACATGGAGAACGCTGAGAACCCTAAGAGCCAGGAAATGGTAAGTGTGCCTTGTTATATTGAGACTGTGTAGGAAGGTGGCTTAAAGCTGACAGGAGTGGTAATTTTGGAAACTGGCAGTCCTGGCTAGGGACTCCTCGTGGTCCTCTCCAGAGTCTTGTGGCCAGAGGGTCTCTCTGTAGCTTAGATCAGCAGTTGAAAACCTGGGCATTTTTTTCCATAATTGTTTGGTGTTTTCAGCCTCTTTCTAAAGCCCTTTTTGGGCTTCCATGTGCCATGAGTCCAGCTTAGCTCCAGATTTCATAGTGAAGACTGAGATAATTAACAGGTGAGAACTACAAATCCATTTATTGTATTCATGTATGAGAGAGGCTGTTAATTTTCAGGCTTGATACTCATGAGGGTTTCTTGTTTGTTTGTTTGTTTGTTTATTATTATTATTATTATTATTTTTGTTTGTATGTTGTTTTCTTTTTGGTACCAGAAATTCAACCCAGAGGTGTTCATCCACAGATTCACATTCCCACACCTTTTTTAATATTTTTATTTAGAGACAGGGTCCCTTTGAATTTCTTAGGGCCTCACAAGTTTGATGATGCTGGCTTTTAACTCATTCTCTTCATGAGTCCTGAGATTTTTAAATGTAGCAGAAGCAGTATCTCAAATCCAAAACAAAAATCTGAAATCCAGAACTTCAGTTTAGCTCTCCAAAGGTCTTAGAATAAACCCCTAGTTTTCTAGCTCTCTGTTCACATATGCAAAACTAGGGTTCTCTGTTCACAGAGAATACATATAAAATAGAATAGATAGTATAATGACCATGTAATGGGGATAATGGGCCTCACTCAAACACACCTGGTGGCTAACTGAAAGATGTTAATGAGCAACATTAAGGCTTATTTCAAATGTAAAAGACCTTGAAGCCCACTTGTGGCAACACCTTCAACAAAGTCCTTTGCCCCAGGGGTGATTCCTGATTGAATTTGAAGAGAAAAGGATGGGTCATAGAAAGAATGAAAGTGAACCCTTATGGTAGTCAGGATGCTTTTCCAAAGCCTATTCTAAATGCATTATGCTTTGTGTTCTGCCCAAAACCATCATTAAACTTCTAAGTTGGCACACAAAAATGAGTTTGTTTTTTTTCTGGTATCATTCCTCATACCACATGGTGGGCGTTCTATTTCTTCTTGCTTAAATAGATTTTTTTTTCCTTCAAAATTTATGTGACAAGCACCCAGATTCAGTTTGCATACTGAGAAATTTTGGTTCATCTCAAAACTCCACTTTCAAAATTATTAATCATTCTCCCATGTTTTATTTCAAATGTATGCATCATTTATAATGTTTTTCTTCAAGAACTGGAGGGCATTTTTAAGAGATTTTAATTTATCATTTTGAGATTTTCACATGAAAAGAAAGCAGAATAAAATTAGATGACATTAAAAAGAACGAATCTCTCCTAAATGAGGTTTTATGTGTACCAATTAAGGATATTTAAAAACTTTAATGAGTCATCAATTGAGGGTTTATTTATTTATTAATTTGTTTGTTTGTTTATTTATTTGTGATCAGACAATCTGGGGTTGTGGCTCAGTGATAGAGCACTCACCTAGCACATGCAAGGTCCTGGGTTCGATCCTCAGCACCACATAAAAATAAGTAAATAAAAAATAAATAAATAAATAACCCACAGAAACATTCCAAATATTTCAGAAAACTGTTTTATTCTGGTGTGGCAGAAAAAAAAAAAGTGGAACTAACTTGAATTTTAATTACATGCAATTTCAATCTCTCTCTCTCTCTCTCTCTCTCTCTCTCTCTCTCTCTCTGTACTGGGGATTGACCCCAGGGCCTCATGCTCAGAAGGCAAGCACTCTACAAGCTGAGCTATTTACTCAGCCCCATTTTTGTGGGTGGGAGACCAGGGATTGAAGTCAGGGGCACTCTACCACTGAGCCACATCCCTACCCCTATTTTGTATTTTACTTAGAGACAGGATTTCACTAAGTTGCTTAGTGCCTCACCATTGATGAGACTGGTTTTGAATTCATGATCCTTATGTATCAGTCTTATAAACAGCTGATATTACAGGCATGCACCACCATGCCTGGACAACTTCAATCTTTTCTTTTTAAAGACAGTATGTGAGAGAGAGAGAGAGAGATAGGGAGAGAGAGAGAATTTTCTTTTAATATTTATTTTTCAGTTTTGGGCAGACACAACATTTTTGTTTGTATGTGGTGCTGAGGATTGAACCGGGGCTGCACGCATGCCAGGTGAGCCTGCATGCCAGGTGAGCCTGCCAGTGCTTGAGTGACATCCCCAGCCCCAACCAACTTCTATCTTAAGGGCTAAAGTACTCGCAAATTAGATCAAAGTCCATGTCAATATCTTGGTACTATATATATAAAGTTGTTGATAGACCTTGTATTCCAGTGCCTCATATGTGCCAGACATAAGTGAGCTCCACTGAGCCCCAGCACCTAGAATTTTTTATGGGGGATATTGGAGATTGAACTCACGAACACTTGACTACTAAGACAAATCACCAGGATTTCTTTTTACTTTATTTAGAGACAGGATCTCACTGTGTTTCTTAGCACCTCGCTTCTGCTAATGCTGGCTTTGAAATTTTGATAATTCTTCCTCAGACTTTTCAGCAACTTGGATTACAGGCTTGCACTATAACACCCAGACCCTGGTACATTTTAAATACCTGTTTTATGTAGATTTTAACCAGTAGCCTTAACTTTTTTTCTAATATATATTTGATTTGAATCCATAACCCAGAAAACAGTGAAACAGAATCTATTTTTTATCTGCAACTCTGCTTTTGGTTATGTCAGTGTCTGAGTTAAGATTTCCCATTAAAGAATTTACTATGTCTTGTGTTCTCATTCTGACCTCCCATATGACCTAGTTCTGAGTTTTAGAATATCTGAAACAAGGTTCCCAGAGATTCCAAATTTTTTGGAGTATTTAGAAAACACCACTCTCTGAGTCTTGTCTTCTAGGGACCAGTTTGAATTTTAAGTGTGTAGCTTCTGAAGGGATGGATTAATTGGATTTTTTGCTCCTGGAAGGAATTTTCTGATATACTTTCTATCTAAAAGGTACTTTATTTGTTTCCTTTTATTAGATACTGTGAATAATGGTACAATAAAAAATAGATATGTGGCAATATATTTAGCAAAAGGATTCCAAATTTTTTACATATATACACAAAGTTATTATTACTGGATTGTATGGCATTTTTTTACCAAGAAATATTATTTATAAATTTTTTAATTTATTTAAATACTGGAGATTAACCCCAGGGGACTTTACCAGTGTGCTACATACCCAGTCTCCAACACTTTTATTTATTTATTTATTTTTGAGGGAGGGTTTTTACTGAGTTTGTTAGGACCTTGCCAAGTTCTTGAGTCTGGTCTTTAACTTAATAAATCCCTAGTTTTCTACCTCTTATTTTCCTAAGCCACTGAGAGTACAGGCATGTACGATTTTGCACTTCTACCCCAAATTATTACTAGTGGTTATGTGGTATTTTTATTTTGGTCTTTTAAAGAACCTTAACACTTTTATAAAAATATATTTATTAAATTTATATTGTCACCAACATTTTTACATATCTGTGTACCCTTGAATCCCTATAAATTATTAGATATTTGCTTGGTTTTGTATGGTTTGGTGCTGGGCATTCAACCCAGAGGTGCATACCACTGAGATACATCCACATTCTTTTTTATGTTATATTTTGAGACAGGCTCTCATTAAGTTGATTGCAGCCTTGTGATGTTACTGAGGCTATCTTTGTACTAACAATTCTCCTGTGGCATTTTCCATAGCTTCTAGAATTTCAGGCATATGCCACCACACATGACAATTTTAGATTTTTATAATAGCCATTCCAACAGCACTGCATAGGCTGAATAAAATCTATTTGATTAATGCATTAAATCCCTGAGGCAAGTTTATGTGAAGTAGCCAGTGTAGGAGAGTTGTGTAAAGATTAGCAAGGATTGTGGAATGTGAAAGACATTATTATCTAAAGTACATATATGGGGCTGGGGATGTGGCTCAAGTGGTAGTGCACTTGCCTGGCATGCGTGCGGCTGGGGGTCTATCCTCAGCACCACATAAAAACAAAGATGTTGTGTCTGCCAAACACTAAAAAATAAAAAATAATAAAATTCTCTCTCTCTCTCTCTCTCTCTCTCTCTCTCTCTCTCTCTTAAAAAATAAAGTACATAGATGAAGACAGGAATTGATGTGAACATACTTTATATACAAACAGTGGTATGAAAAGTTTTTTTTATATGTGTAATAAGAGTTGTGATGCATTCCACTGTCATGTATTTAAAAAATAAAACAACAAAAAATCTTTATATGTATTGCTGAGAATCAAACTCAGTGCTTTACATTTTCTAGCAAAGTAGTCTACAACTGAGACACAACTCCAGCCCATGAACCCAGCTTTTTATAGTCTCTTTGTAGTAATCAGAAACAACTTTAAAAATTAAAATTGCATTTATATCACTTTTCCTAGTACAGTAATGTATTACTAACTAAACTTATTCTTAGTATTTTTAAAAAAATAATCTAATGGATGACTGTTATTTTTCCAGAGACTATTTTATCACTTCTTTAGGCCTTGGTGAAGGGTCTTTTTTTCCCAGAATATAGATTTCTTCTATTATCAAATGGGTCCATGCTAACTGTGTTGAAAATAGTGATTCTAAAACTCCACACAATCCACACATTTCCAAGACTATAGTGGAAAGGGAAAGACAATATTCACAAGCAAGAAACCATTCCCCATGGAAGCATATTATCAGTGTCCAACCTGGAGTGTAATCCAGATCTTTCAGTGGTAAGGTTGTTTAAGAACCACAACCATAGGTTTTTGGGATCCTCTAAAGTACACTGAATGGCTTTAAATCACTTACTCTTCTTCAAAATAAAATTTCTGCTACCTACTTAAAAAATAAAGCACTATGAATGAGAAAGGTTAATGAGACTTAAGTTCTGTGGAAGTATTGAGGTTGACCTTTAATTATAGTTTATAAATAGTCAAATAAGAATGGCCTTAGTGTTGTCTCAACTTTTCCAACACATGATATGAAATACTTAGAAGAACTGACATGAAATAATGAAAATGCATTTCAGGGAAGTGATATCACAGAAATTTTCAGGGTAGAATCTTGGAAATGTGGAAAAATATATTCATATACATATGCATTTCTATAGAAAAAAATAAGTAATAAGTATATGAGTATGAGGGTAAATTCAGTGTGCCTCATGCATTGTAGGTTGAACGTAATGATAAAGTAGTAACTGAGGATATCCAGAACTCTGTAATCCTGGGAGACATTAATAGCAATTTAGAAAAAGAAAATATAGTTAAATCCCTTAGATTTACATCTGTCCTCTGTTCCTCTTATGAATAAGATTCTGTCAAATGAGATTATGTGGGTATGGTTCTCTCTGAATTAATGTTTTCTTTTGTTTTTAGGATTTTGTCAGCTATGTCATGTAAAGCCCTGTCTTAAACTCACTTTGGAGGCTCTTTTACCTCCTGTTCTGTACTGCAGAGCAGAGTCTCACCTCACTCATTCTGTGCAATGAATTGACTTTTGTCAATCATTGCAAACAATGGTTCGAAGAACAACTATGTTGGAGCGTCTTTCCTATCCTATAATATGGTTGTCAGAACCTGTAGGTTAAAGGGTAGTTACTTGCTATGTTTGAAAAATCTTCCCTATAAAAAGGGCTTATCTATATATATATATATATATATATATATATATATATATATATATATATATATATATATATATATATATATTGTTTTGGAAACCCCATAAACACAGAAGAGAAGCATTTATGGTCACAAACAAAGGAATGCCAGAAGCCATTAGATAAGAGAAAATAAAAATAAATAAAATCTTCTCTTAGAGCTTTTAGAGGTAAAAAGTTTATTTCTGTTTTGTGTAATAAAACTAAAATTTCTCTTTGGCTGACAATATTTTGATGTTTTGAACTTGCTTGCAATCTCTACCTGTGTTTTGAATTCACCTATGCCTGGCTATTCCTTACCAGATAACAATCCTCTCTAAAAACCGTACATGTGCCTCATAAATTCTGGCTCCTTCTGACCAAATAACAATTCTCTATAAATCTCAGTGGAAACTTATAAATTCTAATGTCTGGAGCTGAATTTATTTCATTCTAGCGTCTGCTGGCTGCTCCTTGTCAATCACATGTCATTTGGAAGACAATGTCAGAACCACAGGGGCCCACCACAGATGTTGGATCACACACCTGCACTCCATTGCTCCAGGCCCAGTTCCCTGCTGGATCCTACTCACTGGTATCTCTGTTCTTCACCATGGTCATGAATTCCACTCAGTCAAAAATGGCACTTGCTGGTTCAGTCATGATGAGCAACAGGAGATCTAAAGGTTCTCCAGGAAATTCTGGTCATGGGATTCTCAAAAACTTCAAGGTATTGGCCTAGCAATATTTCAAGAATGAAGAAGTTGGCACTGTGGGTTTTGATTCATTCAGGAGCCATTAAGTGTTGAGGAATCTCCTTTCAGTAAAAGCTCTGAAGATCCCATGCAGGCAAGGCTTTTCAAGGAGTGGCAAAAGGTCCCAGGAATCCAGGCCCATTGGGGTCTAAAATGTGAGGTTCATGTGAGTTTTGGCTCTCAACTATACCTCAAAAGGCTTTAACAGCAAAATCATGTAAACTCCTGGCTGAGATTCCCAGTGCTCTGGAGAAAGCCCCCCTTGGCCTAGATCTCAGTTTCCAAAGGCTCCTCAAATGCCTGGCCTTGTAAAATCCCAACACAATTCATGGCAATAGTTCTCTGAGATCAGTTCCAGAACTCAGTCTCTAATGGCATCACACCAGAGTTCAAGCTGAGCTGGACCCAGTCATCTTTTCCAACCACCACACAAAAGACCACTATTCTAACAAAAACACTCCCACATGGCCCTCATCTTCTTCGATACAGACACTCATCATAACATTCTGGCTGGGGATTTCCATAGGGGGAGCAGTCTAAGATGGTGTGTAAAGTAAGCTCTCATGCCCATCATATGCCAAATGTCATGGTGGCCTGGACACCCTTCCTGAGAAACAGGATAGATAAAATAGTTCTGTAGTTAATACTACTCTGCTTCTCCTATTAGAGGCCTCCTGCCTGCCAGGGGTAGATTCTTTATGTGCACTGGACTCATGAAAAAAACCAAATACCTGTGTGCTAGTTACTGGAGGGCTTGCAACAACTCATTTGACCCAGAGGATACCTGTTCTTACTTCATAGGGGTCAGGAGCCTGACCAGAGGAAGGCAAGAGACTTCATCCAATATTAAACTTCTTTTTCATCCTTTTAGAGTTGGATGGACACATGGGATTTTTCTTGTGATTTCTGGAGTGCTGTGAATGTAATTCACAGCCACACCCAGGGCCAAGAGTCTGATTCAGACACAGCTTTTACAAAGCACTTTACCTAAAAAGGCACAAATTAGGCCTCATTATTTCCATTTGAAACTGTTTTCTTGAGGATTCCCAAAGGAGTTCCCCAAGGCAAACACCTTCCTGACATTCAGTGGAACAGAACAATAGGTAAGAAAAAAGCCTGGAGAAAAACTTTTCTTTAATTGAACACTGTGGCACTGACAACTCCTAATCATGCAACTTGGGTTGCTATCTATCCAAGCAGGGATTCTCCAGAGAGATCCTTACCAGTCATGCTAATTTTTGAGTTTTTTGAGATGCTTGGCATTCCCTTCAGCAATGCAGTCCATGGCCATGTCACAGAGCTTGAAGGTGGTACACATCTTGGACACAAAGCCAGGAAACCTTCACAGAGTGGACAAAATTCAGGAAGAATGCAGGAACCAAGGATCTTGGCAGGTATTGCCCATCTGCAAGGCAAGCAGAAGTCCATTCAAAATTGGCCATGAGGAGACCTGCAAAGATTTCCGCTAAACAGGACACATTCACGGCTGCATTCTTTTCTCTACTCTCTTTAACCAAAAACCTAGTGGGATCCACAGACATAGAAAGACTCACTAGTTAACAGTCCATTACAAACCAACAACAACAACAAAACAAAAAAAAACAAAACAAAACAAAAAAAACGATTTGCCTTCATGTTCTCAGAACATGAGACAAAATGACAAATTGAAACACACACCCACTAAGGCACACAAACCACCCCTGTATTTGGTCTGCATCTATCCACTCTGTCCTCTGACTGGTGGGTGAAAATATGTTCCCCAGCAGTGGCCTGTCCTGTATCAGCTCTGGTCTCCTTGGCCATCTCTGTGTAGTTGTCAGGAGCCTGCAATGAGCCAACACTTCTATCTCAGGAAAGGCCCCTGTTCAGACTATTCAAGGCATTTGGCTATCCACACATCACTAGGTGCCATTAAAGAATGACTCTGGCCTTGGTACAGACAAACAAGTGAGCCCACTGGGACTGCAACTGCCTCTGGGTGCCTCGCCTCCTGGATCCCAAGTTCAGAGATTTCCATCACCAAGAAAGTGAGGTGAGGTCACTTCTTTCAGGGAAGTGAATGAGGTCACTGCCTTGGCAACCATTTTGTGCTAACAGTTGTTTCCAAGGGTCCCATGAGAGGGAGGCTGCCCCAACTTCCTATGACATTTTCACAAGACAGAAAGGTCTATATACCCTAGGAGCCCAGGATCAGCAATCCACAGAGGCCTCATTGTGTCCATATTCCCTGCATTGAGAAGAGAGAGGCTGATTCTGCCACATCCCTTCATCCTGACTGGGTTGTTGGCCATGGAAGTTGACTTTAGAACTCACAGGTCCTACCTAGCTGCCTACATTTGCTCCAGGGATTATTTCTGCATCTACCTTTGAGCTTCTCAGCAGCTGTAGGATTCCCTACATACCTGTATGGCAAGATCAACTCAGGACATGCTGTTATGTGAAAATAGATAGTGGGAACAGAGTATGGTTAAGGGTCATATCATGTTCGATTTGGATTAGGAGTCATTCTGCTGAATGAATACAGGAATTGGGCAACTGGGATATTTATAAGAATGTAAGGTGAAATGTAAGTAGGAAAATAGAAAACTAGGTAAGATCTCAAGCACACAAAAGTGTTGGGCCCTTGGTTTGGATACATAGTTTTGAATTATGTTCTGGAGAGATGAATCCTCTAAATCCATAGACAATGGCATAAGATCATGTACCTGGGACTACTGAATGTAGAAGAGAACTTCCAGTGAAATAGAGATAGTAGGCAGGATTCCAGTGTAGGGTAAAGAAGAAGGGTGAGTTTAGGATTTGGACCAGAGGCCCTCTTAGCCTTCGAATAAATTTCTATCAGAGTGTAAATGGGAATGTCAGCACACATGAAGAGTCAGTCACAACAAGGCACTTGGGGAAATATCAATACGGATGTTAGTTGATCTGGCAAAGTACAAAATGAGTGATAAGATCAGGGATATTTTCAACAGGGGGGTGGTTGAATACACTATCCTAGGAAGAAAAATGTGTATAATCACCATAGGATTGAAATTTGAAAACAATAGGCAACGCAGATGTAGATGATTTTAGTAATCCATGCTCTCATTAAAATTAGTCTTTGGTAGAAGAATAAGATAAGTGTGAGTTTTGCATTTTGTGTCCAGAAGATATTGTGATGAAAGGAATACATGGAGCAGGTGACATGCGTATTTCTTCCACCATTTCTGGGAGCATGTTTTGAAACAGTATCATTTAGAGTTTGGGGATAAAAATAGGTGTACCCTGGGTCTACGTATATAGAGATGATGCATGAGTAGACCATACGGTGAATAAAAAATATAAAGGTTACTATTTTAAATAATGTATTGAATTGATATTTTAAAAAATACATGAAATCTGTTTTTCACATACAAACACTCAATCCAAGTAGTTATACATGTAGTGGTAATATTAGGGTTACTAATTATAACAAACTGTGTTTGAGTTTTGCTTCGAAAATGATGATGGAAATCAAAAGTAATGTGTTATAAAAGAAATCTCTTGAAAAAGCAAGTAAATCAACATGGAAAAATACATGGGTTCTGATACAGGGAGTAAATGAAGGTAAATCATATGCATATCAATTGGTGAATTGTGGATGAAATGATACATCCTAAGATGTATATATACAGAATAAATAAGAATATAATAATTTTGATTGAAAATTTACTTCAAAATACACATCATGTTCCATATGAATGGACTTTCATTGATGTTAAACTGAGTCACTGCTGAAATATTAGGCTTAGTACTCAATACTCCCTGAAGTTCATTTTGAGTGTTCAGAAATGAATATGTATGTCAAGAAAATGAATATTTCTGAGAAATACCTTGTGAAAAGTTGATTATAAATCCACACAGAAAGACATGGAAGAATCAAGGTAGTATAAGTATATGACACATATATTCATGTTTGTAAATCCAAAATATATATACATATTTAATACATTAAAGTGTAATAGTACATATGCCAATTGAAATTCATAAAGGGATATATATCCTTCACACATATACCCAAAACATTCGTTTTCCTATACATTTTTTCATGTATAAACTTGTTGAAGTATAAAGCTCACCACAGCTTGAATATTCAGTTACCTCAGTGTATTGGGGGGCAGTGATTTCTTCATGAAATTCGTATTTTCCAAAGTGAGAGTACTCTCAAGAATATACCTGTGATAGCAGTAGGATTATATATATATACATAAAATTGTACATTGTGACCCAGGCGGCAGAGACTGGGTGTCAGGAAGTTATATATTTGTTAATTTTGATAATTCATGGAGAAGGAAAATGAGAAAAATATGTGAAAGGTTTTATAATATGTATCTCTGATGAAGCAAAAGGCAAGTCCAAGTACACACCATGCCTCCTTTCAAATGCCTCTACATCTATTCCTTTAGGATTATTTTTATCTGTTAGGATAAGTAGTAGAGTCTAGGAGGTAATGGGTTAGTGTCAGAGATTCAATATTTCAAATGGCAAAATGGAAAATGAGTCTAATATACATGCGAGCATGTGGCACACAAAAATCTTCCACTGTCATCCACCACAATGCCTTGACATTACTATCACCCCAAATAAGACACAATAAGAGGAGAAGAGGAAAAAATCTGTGAATACATATCTGGAATTGGAAATTCTGAGCAGCTCACAAACTTGGGTGTGGCACAAGAGATCCCAAAAGTAGGGGACAGGGTAAACATTCCACAAACATGGGAGCTTTGCTGGCCTTATGACTTCTTGACTATCTGCCTCTGACATTTGTGCCCTAGACATATAGCTTGGTGCTTTAGCTTCCTTTGTAGTGAGACCATCAAAGATTGGTCTGAATCTATGTGAACAGGAGAACATGGGTTCATATTTTTCAATACGAACAGGAGGCAGCAGACCTGAATCTTCTCTTTGTTGGTAACTGTGGCCATTGGGGTATGAATGTCTCTTGGCTGCATTGTGAAGCCTTTGGGTCACTCTCAATTTTAAATGGCATTTCTTGCAGCTTCCCTGGAAAATTGGTGTTTGTTTTTGAAATACAAAAAGTCAACAGAGACACAGTTCTGGAGGCATCTCTGTCACGTGGGGTGAGTCAGGGTCTGAAGGAAAAAACACAAACTGGGCTGCTATCCCATATATCTTTCCCACTGGAGCATAGCAACTTGATACTGAGCATCACGCCTAATCTTCTCCCCACAACAACATGCCTTTACATTTTAGGGTGTGCTGGCTGCACCTTGTCAGTCACATGTCATTTGGAAGCCAATGACAGAACCACAGGGGCCCACCACAGATGTTGGATCACACACCTGCACTCCATTGCTCCAGGCCCAGTTCCCTGCTGGATCCTACTCACTGACATCTCTGTTCTTCACCATGGTCATGAATTCCACTCAGTCAGAAACGGCACTCGCTGGTTCAGTCATGATGAGCAACAGGAGATCTAAAGGTTCTCCAGGAAATTCTGGTAATGGGATTCTCAAAAACTTCAAGGTATTGGCCTAGCAATATTTCAAGAATGAAGAAGTTGGCACTGTGGGTTTTGATTCATTCAGGAGCCATTAAGTGTTGAGGAATCTCCTTTAGGTAAAAGCTCTGAAGATCCCATGCAGGCAAGGCTTTTCAAGGAGTGGCAAAAGGTCCCAGGAATCCAGGCCCATTGGGGTCTAAAATGTGAGGTTCATGTGAGTTTTGGCTCTCAACTATACCTCAAAAGGCTTTAACAGCAAAATCATGTAAACTCCTGGCTGAGATTCCCAGTGCTCTGGAGAAAGCCCCCCTTGGCCTAGATCTCAGTTTCCAAAGGCTCCTCAAATGCCTGGCCTTGTAAAATCCCAACACAATTCATGGCAATAGTTCTCTGAGATCAGTTCCAGAACTCAGTCTCTAATGGCATCACACCAGAGTTCAAGCTGAGCTGGACCCAGTCATCTTTTCCAACCACCACACAAAAGACCACTATTCTAACAAAAACACTCCCACATGGCCCTCATCTTCTTCGATACAGACACTCATCATAACATTCTGGCTGGGGATTTCCATAGGGGGAGCAGTCTAAGATGGCGTGTAAAGTAAGCTCTCATGCCCATCATATGCCAAATGTCATGGTGGCCTGGACACCCTTCCTGAGAAACAGGATAGATAAAATAGTTCTGTAGTTAATACTACTCTGCTTCTCCTATTAGAGGCCTCCTGCCTGCCAGGGGTAGATTCTTTATGTGCACTGGACTCATGAAAAAACCCAAATACCTGTGTGCTAGTTACCGGAGGGCTTGCAACAACTCATTTGACCCAGAGGATACCTGTTCTTACTTCATAGGGGTCAGGAGCCTGACCAGAGGAAGGCAAGAGACTTCATCCAATATTACACTTCTTTTTCATCCTTTTAGATTTGAATGGACACATAGGATTTTTCTTGTGTTTCTTGGGGTGCTGAGAATGTAATTCACAGCCACACCCAGGGCCAAGAGTCTGATTCAGACACAGCTTTTACAAAGCACTTTACCTAAAAAGGCACAAATTAGGCCTCATCATTTCCATTTGAAACTGTTTTCTTGAGGATCCCCAAAGGAGTGCCCCAAGGCAAACACCTTCCTGACATTCAGTGGAAAAGAACAATAGGTAAGAAAGAAGCCTGGAGAAAAGCTTTTCTTTTAATTGAACACTGTGGCACTGATGGCTCCTAATCATGCAACGTGGGTTGCTATCTATCCAAGCAGGGATTCTCCAGAGAGATCCTTACCAGTCATGCTAATTTTTGAGTTTTTTGAGATGCTTGGCATTCCCTTCAGCAATGCAGTCCATGACCATGTCACAGAGCTTGAAGGTGGTACACATCTTGGACACAAAGCCAGGAACCCCTTCAGAGAGTGGACAAAATTCAGGAAGAATGCAGGAACCAAGGATCTTGGCAGGTGTTGCCCATCTGCAAGGCAAGCAGAAGTTCATTCAAAATTGGCCATGAGGATTCCAGCAAAGATTTCCATCAGACAGGACACATTCATGGCTGCATTCTTCTCTCTACTTTTTTAAGCACAAACCCAGTGGGGTCCACTGACATAAAAAGACTCACTAGTTAACAGTCCATTTCAAACCACCACCACCAACAACAACAACAAAAAAAACAATGATTTGCCTTCATGTTCTCAGAACAGGAGACAAAAATGACAAATTGAAACACACACCCACTAAGGCACACAAACCACCCCTGTATTTGGTCTGCATCTATCCACTCTGTCCTCTGACTGGTGGGTGAAAATATGTTCCCCAGCAGTGGCCTGTCCTGTCTCAGCACTGGTCTCCTTGGCCATCTCTTTGTAGCTGTCAGGAACCTGCAATGAGCCAACACTTCTATCTCAGGAAAGGCCCCTGTTCAGACTATTCAAGGCATTTGGCTATCCACACATCACTAGGTGCCATTAAAGAATGACTCTGGCCTTGGTACAGACAAACAAGTGAGCCCACTGGGACTGCAACTGCCTCTGGGTGCCTCGCCTCCTGGATCCCAAGTTCAGAGAGTTCCATCACCAAGGAATTGAGGTGAGGTCACTTCCTTCAGGGAAGTGAATGAGGTCACTGCCTTGGCAACCATTTTGTCCTAACAGTTGTTTCCAAGGGTCCCATGAGATGGAGGCTGCCCCAACTTCCTGGGACATTTTCACAAGACAGAAATGTCTATATACCCTAGGAGCCCGGGATCTCAATCCACACAGGCCTAATTGAGTCAATCTTCCCTGCAGTGAGAAGAGAGAGGCTGATTCTGCCACATCCCTTCATCCTGACTGGGTTGTTGGCCATGGAAGATTACTTTAGACCTCACATATCCTACCTAGCTGCCTACATTTGCTCCAGGGATTATTTCTGCATCTACCTTTGAGCTTCTCAGCAGCTGTAGGATTCCCTACATACCTGTATGGCAAGATCAACTCAGGACCTGCTGTTATTTGAAAATAGATTGAGGGAACAGAGTATGCTTAAGGGTCATATCATGTTCGATTTGGATTAGGAGTCATTCTGCTGAATGAATACAGGAATTGGGCAACTGGGATATTTATAAGAATGTAAGGTGAAATGTAAGTAGGAAAATAGAAAACTAGGTAAGATCTCAAGCACACAAAAGTGTTGGGCCCTTGGTTTGGATACATAGTTTTGAATTATGTTCTGGAGAGATGAATCGTCTAAATCCATAGACAATGGCATAAGATCATGTACCTGGGACTACTGAATGTAGAAGAGAACTTCCAGTGAAATAGAGATAGTAGGCAGGATTTCAGTGTCGGGTAAAGAAGAAGAGTGAGGTTAGGGTTTGGATCATAGACCCTTTTTGACATCGAATGAATTTCTATTAGAGTGTAAATGGGAATGTCACCACACATGAAGAGTCAGTCACAACAAGGCACTTGGGGAAATATCAATACGGATGTTAGTTGATCTGGCAAAGTACAAAATGAGTGATAAGATCAGGGATATTTTCAACAGGGGGGTGGTTGAATACACTATCCTAGGAAGAAAAATGTGTATAATCACCATAGGATTGAAATTTGAAAACAATAGGCAACGCAGATGTAGATGATTTTAGTAATCCATGCTCTCATTAAAATTAGTCTTTGGTAGAAGAATAAGATAAGTGTGAGTTTTGCATTTTGTGTCCAGAAGATAATGTGATGAAAGGAATACATGGAGCAGGTGACATGCGTATTTCTTCCACCATTTCTGGGAGCATGTTTTGAAACAGTATCATTTAGAGTTTGGGGATAAAAATAGGTGTACCCTGGGTCTACGTATATAGAGATGATGCATGAGTAGACCATACGGTAAATAAAAAATATAAAAGGTTACTATTTTAAATAATGGATTGAATTGATATTTTAAAAAATACATGAAATCTGTTTTTCACATACAAACACTCAATCCAAGTAGTTATACATGTAGTGGTAATATTAGGGTTACTAATTATAACAAACTGGGTTTGAGTTTTGCTTCAAAAATGATGATGGAATTCAAAAGTAATGTGTTGTAAAAGAAATCTCTTGAAAAAGCAAGTAAAGCAACATGGAGAAATATATGGGTTCTGATACAGGGAGTGAATGAAAGTGAATCACATGCATATCAATTTGTACATTGTGGATGAAATGATACATCCTATGATGTATATATACAGAATAAATAGGAATATAACAATTTTGATTGAAAATTTACTTCAAAATACACATTATGTTCCATATAAATATACTTTCATTGATGTTAAACTGGGTCACTTACTGTAGAAATATTAGGCTTAGTACTCAATATTCCCTGAAGTTCATTTTGCGTGTTCAGAAATGAATATGTATGTCAAGAAAATGAATATTTCTGAGAAATACCTTGTGAAAAGTTGATTCTAAATCCACGCAGAAAGACATGGAAGAATCAAGGTAGTATAAGTATATGACACACATATTCATGTTTGCAAATCCAATCTATCTATATATATATATATACACACATATTTAATACATTAAAGTGTAATAGTACGTATGCCAATTGAAATTCATAAAGGGATATATATCCTTCACACATATACCCAAAATATTTGTTTTCCTATACATTTTTTCATGTATAAACTTGTTGAAGTATAAAGCTCACCACAGCTTGAATATTCAGTTACCTCAGTGTATTGGGGGGCAGTGATTTCTTCATGAAATTCGTATTTTCCAAAGTGAGAGTACTCTCAAGAATATACCTGTGATGGCGGTAGGATTATATATATGTACATAAAATTGTACATTGTGACCCAGGTGACAGAGACAGGGTGTCAGGAAGTTACATATTTGTTAATTTTGATAATTCATGGAGAAGTAAAACGAGAAAAATGTGTGACAGTTTTTATAATATGTATCTCTGATGAAGCAAAAGGCAAGTCCAAGTACACACCATGCCTCTTATCAAAGCCTCTACTTCTATTCTTTTAGGATTATTTTTATTGATGTTAGGATAAGTAGTAGAGTCTAGGAGGTAATGGGTTAGTGTCAGAGATTCAATATTTCAAATGGCAAAACGGAAAATGTGTCTAATATATATGCGAGCCTGTGGCACATAAAAGTCTTCCACTGTCATCCACCACAATGCCTTGACATTACTATCACCCCAAATAAGACACAATAAGAGGAGAAGAGGAAAAAAATCTGTGAATACATATCTGGAATTGGAAATTCTGAGCAGCTCACAAACCTGGGTGTGGCACAAGAGATCCCAAAAGTAGGGGACAGGGTAAACATTCCACAAACGTGGGAGCTTTGCTGGCCTTATGACTTCTTGACTATCTGCCTCTAACATTTGTGCACTAGACATATAGCTTTGTGCTTTAGCTTCCTTTGTAGTGAGAACATCAAAGCATGGTCTGAATCTATGTGAACAGGAGAACATGGGTTCATATTTTCCAATATGAACAGGAGGCTGCAGATCTAAATCTTCTCTTTGTAGGTAACTGTGGCCATTGGGGTGTGAATGTCTCCCTGGTGGAATTGTGAAGCCTTTGGGTCACCCTCAAGTTTTAATGGCATTTCTTGCAGCTTCCCTGGAAAATTGGTGTTTGTTTTTGAAATACAAAAAGTCAACAGAGACACAGTGCTGGAGGGATCTCTGTCATGTGGGGTGAGTCAGGGTCTGAAGGAAAAAACACAAACTGGGCTGCTATCCCATATATCTTTCCCACTGGAGCATAGCAACTTGATACTGAGCATCACACCTAATTCTCTCCCCACAACAACATGCCTTTACATTTTATGGTCTGCTGGCTGCACTTTGTCAGTCACATATCATTTGGAAGCCAATGACAGAACTACAGGGGCCCACCACAGATGTTGGATCACACACCTGTACTGCATTGCTCCAGGCCCAGTTCCCTGCTGGATCCTACTCACTGGCATCTCTGTTCTTCACCATGGTCCTGAATTCCATTCAGTCTAAAACGGCACTCGCTGGTTCAGTCATGATGAGCAACAGGAGATCTAAAGGTTCTCCAGGGAATTCTGGTCATGGGATTCTCAAAAACTTCAAGGTATTGGCCTAGCCATATTTCAAGATCTGTGTCTCTCTACACCATCTCTGGAGTATGTGGCTCTGGCTGGATCTCACCACACTGTGTGTTTTGTGCTGAAGTTTCTTCTTTTGTCACTATATTTTAAACATTTTGCACATCGGAAACTAATCTTGTTCATCATTCTTTACTAGTGTGCATGGAATCCCTTCCAGAAAATATACTGTAATTTATTTATTCAAACCTGCATTGGCCTCTTATACTGGCCATAGCCAGGTAGCTGGACTCTAGAGATGCAGCTCTCCTCTCATACACATACCCCAGCAAGTTCTCAGATCTAAGGATGGCCATCTCTGCAGAGGTTGTTTCAGCGCCTCTCCTTGCCTACCCTCTTCACATAGCTTCCAGCCTTACAGGATAAGTCTAATAGTCTTCCCTATCTCTGGGTAGAGTCCATATCCTTGCCCTGGTGTGGGAGGATAGAGACTGAAATTATGGTGGCACTGACCTGCCTTGTTTGATGGCAGTCTGGTGTCTTGTTCTGATGGAGGCTGCCCATGGCCCCTGATGACCCTCCTTATGGTAGCCAGACCCAAGTAGTGGGGACCGGAGTCAGGTCTATTGGTAGACCTTCCTAAGTAGCCTTGGGGAGCTGCTGAGTGGACAGAAACCAGAGTTCCCAGGTCAGCCTAGTTGGGCCTGGCACACAGTGAGCCCCATTCAGCACTCTGATACATGGACCTGGGCTGATCTGGGACATAGGGGTGTTAAGAGCTGATTTATTCTCATTCATATAGCCTATCTCATTCCCAGGGGTGCTCTCTGGCCCTCCAGTCAATACCTCAGCACTCTTAACTGGCCCTCATGAATCACAGTCCATAGAATTGAATCTCCACAGTTGGTAGATGTCAAACAAGGGTTTTAAGGTCAAATTTGGGGTCATTTGGGTTAAATGGTACTGAAATTTTTTCTTTTCTTCTTGACTGCAGGTCATCTCAGGGCCTTGGTTTTAGAGTGGGGTAGGTAATATTCTCTCTCATAGAATCCCTATGTGCCAAACTTCAGGGCCTGGTGTGCCCAGGAACCCATTTGGGAACCTGGTGACTGGGGTGCTTTAGAGAAGTGGAGGGGAAAACCCTCAGGCCCTCAGCAAGCAGAGGCCCTGAGATAAGTGGGAAATCCCACACAAATCTATACCCGTGGGGTTCCTGATGGGTGGAGGGACCATGATGTTGCCTAGCAGTGAAAGGCAATGTACAAATTTAATCTTTGGATTTATGACTCCATTTCTCTGCAGCAAACGTCATGGGAAATGTCAGGCCAAGGCTGAAGCTGGGTGAGGGGCCCATCCAGAAAGAGGGTGGGGTTGAGGAGGCTGAAGGACAAAGGGATTTAAGCCAGCATGAGACTTCAGGCACCTCACCACCTCCTGGGAGCACTCTCAGATTGCTCCTTGCTTGTTTAGATCCCCAGCACTGTGTCCTCAATTTGCCCCAGCCATTGTAACCTTGTTAATATGTTGCTTTTATTTGCCCTCCTGCCAGAGCCCAGATGGGGCTGGCTCAGGGACCTTCCAGAAGTTCCCCCCTCCCCAAAGATTGGGAAGCCTTAGGATCAGCTTGTGAATTATTGGCTGGCTGTGTGACCTTGGGTAGCACCGGCCTTCCCTGGTAACTGGAGGCCTCATCTATAAACCACAGCTGTTGACCAGAGGTGGTGTTCCTAGCTCAGTGCCTTTATGAGTAGGAAACACTCCAAATCCTGGGATTGTTAGGTGTCAGGCTCTGGAAGAGATGGGTGGGGCTGGGTGCAGGGCCAGGATGAAGATTGGCTTGTAGCATCTCACAGTAGCCCCAGCACCTGGAGCAGAACCCACACTGTAGGTGCTCAGTAAAAATAGTGAGTGAACATCGAAGGCAGACAAGGTCTTAAGCTGACTGGGAGACTTGACTTCAACAAAGGGGAGAGGTTAAGTTTGGGACCATAAAGACTTCCTTCCATACCCCAAAATTCTTACTCCTGGGGGACAACTCTAAGAGCCAGGAGGCCCCTCACTGAGGGTTCCAGGTCAGAGTGTGTGGACTGCTTCTTTGGCATGTAGGTTCTCCTCACACCTTGCTTCCTATGACAGGAAGATAACAGGTTTCTGTTGTCCCACTGCCTTTTCACTCTCCCTTGGGCCAGACTGGAGCTTAGCCTGCCTCTGGATTCATAGCTAGCCAAGTCCCTGTAGAGGTTGGGAATGTTTACAGTTGTGGAGACTAAGGATAGAATTTGCATGTCTGGACTGTGAGTGTGGGTAAACAAATATGGCTGTGTGTGCATGAGGACATGTGTCTGGAGTATGCATTTAAGAGAATGAATTTGCATCTCTTTGGAGATGTCCAACTGTATACCTAGGTATTGTGTGTATTCGTATCTGTGTGCATGAACTGTTTTTGTGAGTCTGTATTTGTGTGATTCATAAGTTTGTGGGAAAGAGTAAGGCTGATTGTGTGCCTGTGTGGTGTGAGGTATGTGTGTGTATTACCCTTCCCTTGTTGCACCCCGCCACTCAGCCTGGCACCTTGTTGCAGCTATGTTTGCATATTGGGATTTGGCAGCCCAAGAAAATGGGAATACAAAATAAAGGACACAGAATAGAGAAATGGAAAAAAAGGCAGAGGGCAGAGTGTGGGGTAAAGGTGTGAGCAGAAATGACCAGAGCATGCAGGGAAATCAGGGGCATAGGAAGTGGCTCTTCCCAGCCCTGAGTGCTTCCATTTGGGCAGGTTCTGCAGCCACTGCCCAGAGGCAGCATATGACATGGGGCCACAGGAGCCTGTTGTCAGAGAACTCTGGGAGGTGGGAGTGTGCACCTAGGGGCAAGTTGGTACCAACCTGGATCCTGAGTTCTTCATTGGTTTGCAAAGGTGGTAGCAGCGTTGCTGGGAAGATGGACCATAAACAGAGGTGTGGCTTGGGAAACTAGAGATCTCTCACTAAAGAACCAATTTTGCTAGTCCCAAATTCAAAATATAACCAAATAATAGAAACTTTTCACTTATATAAAGAAGTATAGCATTCATCAAGATAACAATTGGATATTTTCACATATGGGATTTATAATGGCTTTTAAAGATGGGCCATGAACAGAGGGACTGGAGAACCTAAGGACAGTGGCTACCTGAACACAACCAAGAGATGATGGACCACATGATCTCAGGATATTGGAGAAGCACGGAGGACCAGTGCGCAAAGGCCACCTGGAGCTCAGGTGCCAGGTGAATACTGCACTCACCATCTAATGCTCAGTCAATTTAGTGGCAGTAGTGGATGACATGGTTCCTTGGTTTAGCTCCTTGCTAAAGGAGGAAAATATTTTTGTGTTAGTAGGAAATGTTTTGACTAGAGGCATTAAAAGAAGGAACTGTGGAGAGAACAAAAGAGGTTATTCTCCCAGTTTTGGGCTGGAGTCTGGCAGGAGAGGAACTTCTGTAAAATTCTAAAATATAATTCTCTGAACTAAGCCTCATGATTATTGACCTTTAGAGGTTTTACCTTATGTCTTCTAGAATCAAGATCTTCTTAGAGGCCACACAAACACTATCTTTCTCAATTCCTTTTGCTAGATTAAATTTGAAAAATTTAATGAATGTATATGGATTAATCTTAGACATATCTTTAACTAAAAGATTGACACATTATGTAAAACTAACCCCCATTAGGACATTTTTACTAATTTTCAGAAAGCATATGACATGTAGACAGTAACTTCCATCTATTAAATTGTTTGTGAATGTGTTTAACCACTCACTCACAGGGCACATGCTGATTAAGGATCTGCACTCTAGTATTGCTTCTCCCAGGAATTTATTGAACATATAATTATTGGGTTCCAAAATAACCAGAGTTTGTGGTAGGTGGTAAATTGCAGTACAACAGAAGAAACATTTAACTAATGTAATCTTTACATTGTATGTTTACTTACATGGGCAGGGAGCACAGGACCATACTTCCCACTCATGTTCAAAGCTCTACAACTAGTGTACACAAAACTCTAAATTATTAAAAAACTAAGTTCAGCTATTTCAGGAATTTATATTAATGAGTAACATGGGATACTAATTACATGTTGTTTGAATAGATGATCTACCATTATTTTCTTCAAGGGAAACTAGAGATCTCTCACTAAAGAACCAATTTTGCTAGTCCCAAATTCAAAATATAACCAAATAATAGAAACTTTTCACTTATATAGAGAAGTATAGCATTCATCAAGATAACAAGTGGATATTTGTACATATAGGATTTATAATGGCTTTTAAATTTGGAAGAAATATGAAACTAAGTAACATTTTTTTTCTGGTAATTTTATCCATTTCTTCCACAAATACTTATTTAATACCTATGATGTGCCAAGCTTCACGCTAAGTAGCAAAGATAATAATCATGAACATACTAATGTCTTGTCCTCAAAGAGACTAGATATAGTGAAAAAGCAAGCCTGAAATATAGTCACAGAGCAGTGTAATTCTCATAAAGGATATTTAACCCAGTTTCTTGAGGAGAGGAGATAAGAAAGTCTCAGAAACCAAAAAAGTATTTGAGGCAGGGAGTACAGTTAATGCAAAGTCTGGAGACAGAGTTCATGTATAATAAGCACAGCTACCAGCCTAAATTATATATGATAGATATTTGGATATGCTTGAAACTTCAAACACTATGTGATCTGGAAAGAGAGTTTTGTAAAATAGTTAAAAATAAAATTTTATTTTAAATATGCTGAATCCTCATTAAAGCCGGAAATGCCATGTGCTACTAAAAACTCCATCAAAAAAAGGAAACTAATAGAACAAATACTTAGTTTAGAAAAGTATTACTTTCTATGCATTCTGCAAAGATGGCTGTAATTTGTTGGGAGAAATAATAAATATTTAGTACATAATTTTAAAAGTTATAACCAGGAATGTTGTCATATCTAGATTATACATCCTGCATTTTGATTAATTTATTTTGTATTGCAACAGTTACAAATATTATTTCAACATTGGAATGTGGGCAAACCTTCACAATGCCAGTGGCAGGGTGGTACCTAGGTATCTCTGTATTGCATGGGCACACACAGCCCCAAACACAGGAGAATGGGACCATGGTACTGAAGTAGCATTGCTTGAGGTTTTTCATGAATTTTGAAATACACTCCCAACCTAAAACTGCTACAGTCATTAAGTTATTAAGTTTGATTCTGACATCCCACTTTGTGTATGTTTCATGTAATGATTTTATGAAGAAATGCTAATATATTACACTACGGCATTTCCTTTAAAAATAGCATGCTTTCAGTGTTAAGATTTGGACTGAAGGGTTTCTAATGGGCTCACGCAATGCCTGTACCTAGGAGAACAGAGTCCTTCAGTCCTTCAGGTCTAAGTACTGGGACAGGCAGGCTACTTGTACATATGTTGGTGCACACAATGACACCAATGACATAATTACATTTGAAATCTAAGTATTAAAATAATTGCAGAATTAAAATATATATTATCCTAATATAAAAGGTTAATGTTGCATAATCAAACTTAGGCAATAAAAGTTAGTATTGGGGATAAATGTGTATTTTTAAACTTTTGGAAATATATAATACTGGCAGTTTCTCACAACTCACTCGAATTATAGGTATTTGCATGAATATTAGACCATTTTAAAGCAATAATGTGTTAACATAATACTCAATATGATTTGTATTTATTTCCAAGTATTATGGCTAAGGAAGGAAGAAAAAAGAGATTAATCCCAGTTGTAAAAATTGGTTGTCTGTATAAATTGGCCCCTAAGGGGAATTTTCCAGATTGGTTTCCTTGTTACTTGACAAGATCCAGTCAAAATCATATTTGTCTCTTTGTCATGTTACTTTAGCAGGGCAAATTGATTGAATGGAACAGGTGCCCATGTGTATGAATCAGTGATCATGGAAAAGCACTTATTAGCTGTTGCAGGGCACAGGAAGGCATGAGGGATTAGCGGGAGCAGGAGCACCAGGTTATTGATGAAGATAATAACAAGGCTCTTGGGGCTGCATGCACCGAGGCCATAAAGTTTACCAGACAAGCACATCAGGATGTGTAGATACATTGATGTGGAACAAGAACATGAATAAATATGAAGCACAGCTTCTCACTTGGCAGAGTTATTAAAAATCCACTGCAGGAAGATGAACCATTTAAATATATTAAGCACTCCAGGCTGCTAAGGCAGAGTTGCTGTCACCACCAAGGTCATTGTTTGAGGAGCTTCTGTTGTTGCTGTTTTTAATTCTCTTTCTCCTTTTGGAAATTTGAATTTGTTTTCACTCCAGCCACATCTGAATCTCAGCTCTGTGCACAGGCTTGGAAAAGCAAAGAATCACAGCCTTTCTGCATGAGCTCAGTTAGCCTCTAATTTCTGGGACTTGCTGATCAACTTGTAAGTCAACAGGGAGCCTGCAGTTAGATGAGCTTACTGTCTTTTAAATATTAATTTGCTTGTCCATTTGTTCTGAGTCCTCTGTACCTAGCTTCACTGAGCTCAAAGCCTTGCCACAGAATTGTATTGGGGGTACTGAGCCTTGAATGGCTCTGTGTGAAAGGAAGACACAGAAGCAGAAATCCAGACTGAACCAATATAATATGGAGAAAGAATGTGCAATTTTAAATTACCCTGATGTCATTAATTTAGGAGCCACATAATCTGAAAAAAATAATTCTACATTTGCTGGAGTACAAAAAGCTCTAAATTGATATAGGCAACTCTCAATAATTTTGCTTCAGGGTTAAACCTCTTCCTTCTAAGGAAAGATCACTGCATGGTTCAATATTTTAAATCCTACTACAACATAATGACATTTTAGGGAGTGTTTGCAAATGCACACTAAGCTGCCACACTTGGAACAGTATTTTATTTTAGTATCTGAATCAGCCTTCTTCAGAGGCCTAATCTTAAGTGTGACATTTTTCTTGCTATCACCCATAGACTGGCATCAATATGATGACATAATTTGCATGAGGCCACCTGGAACACTGGAAAAATTCCACAACCTCTTCACTAATAAGATAAAGAAGGAGGTGGTGAAGGGGAAGAAGATGGCAGCCAACCTCATGCTGAGCCACATCTTCAACATCCCCAGACCTGGAACTTCATCAACCTGAGGAACTTCTTTGCCCAGTTTCAGGTGCCTATGATTTATGAAGGGAAATCTCAGCCCTGGCATAGCCTGGGCCTCAGAGAGAAAGAGGTATCAGTTTTCCCCCAATCATCAGTAGCTCTGGTGTGGGTGGTCAGGGTCCCCTGACCTATTAGAGGCATATAGAGACCCTGTGACTAAGTAGGGCAGGTGTAGAGGGATCAGGAGGGCCTTTCCATCCCTTCATTTCTGCACCACATCTTGGAAATTCTCTCCTTATCTCTCCCTGATTGCACCCATGAGCCTCATTCCCAGCACCAATCTTGCATTCTTTCTGGGCTTAAGCAGAGTTGAAAGAAAAGGTGGAGCCCATCCTTTCCCCTTCAGCCACACTGTGACTTGGAGACAGAGCTGGCACTCTCTCAGTTTGACATTGAGCTATCATGAGCATCTTGGGGCCTCCCAGACCCCCTCACTACACGGTTTGGGACTGAGCATCGATGTGCTCCTGCTGCTTCAAAAGCTAATATGCTGAGAAGGTGGGGAGGTAGGGCAGATGGGGCCTTCCCTAGAGCTCTCTGTCCTCAGGACATTGATCCCCTGCCCAAGGGGCCTTCCAGCCTCCAGGGCATGCACTCCATGGTCATGCCTCTTCTTTTCTCCCTGCGTCAGATGAAGAAACACTTGTGGGAGTATTTTAAAAAGCAGATAAGATCATTTCTAGAAGAAAAAAGTGGGGATGTCCTGCATGAAGGCTGCCCTGTGTGAAGCAGACTGAGAATGGGACTGATCAGTCTCTTCCTTGGGGAAGATACCAAACTCTGCTTACCGGAGTGTGACCTGACCTCACAGTGCTCCATTCTCTGCCACAGTCCCTGCTCACCAGATGCCCTGCACGGTGACCTCCACCACATCCTGGTAACATCTGAGAGGTATCCCATGTTTTTTTTTTTTTTTTGTCAGAGATTTTGTAGACATTTATCATGATTTCTATCTGATTATAGAGATAAGTGATAGAGAAAGGCTAAGTGCACACTGGGGAAAAATAAAACCACAGTCATGTCACCACTTGCTCCTGTCACTTTGCTGGCATGTATGTCATTGCTAGTGTTGTTAAATTCTGTGTTCTCCTGAATACCCTGACTTCAAAAAGCTTCACAGGACCAGGCACCATGGCAGCTCTGTCATCCCAGCTACTTGGGAGGCTGAGGCAGGAGAGTTGCTTGAGCCCAAGAGCTTAAGGCCAGCCTGGGCAACTTAGTGGAACCCCATCTGGAAAAATAAATGAATAATATAAAGTACATGATAGAAGTGCTCCTGGGAGGAACTTCCTCTTCACACTCAGCATGCCTTAGCACTGGGGCCCAGGCCTGCCTGCAGGTGTCACCTAGGTCAGCTGCAGAACCCACATGGATGCTGTTCTTGCTGGCCCACCTGTGCTGGTGGAAGCACACTGCCCCTGCTGTGTCAGCCATGGCCTTTTATGTGGTAGGGGAATCCTCTTCTGAGCTGCTGTGCTTGGAGGATCTGCTTCTGTTTGGTTTGAGCTTGGGTAACATCAGGTGGTCTCTCCTGAACTCTTAGCACCTGTGGGTTTCCTAAGCTTTAAAGACCCAGGCAGTTGCTGTGCCCTGTATGAAAGAGAGACAGTGGTAAGGATATCTACCAACAGCTGTGTATGGGTGTGAGAGAAGGAAGAAGCATCAATTTCTGTGCCCATGGAACACACATCATGTGCCATTCCTTTTAAAAAGTGACTTTGTAGCTGGGCATGGTGACACATGCCTGTAATTCCAGCGACTCAGGAGACTGAGACAGAAAGATTATAAGTTTGAGCTTCAGCAACTTAGGGAGGCCCTATCTCAAAATAAAAAAAAGGTTGGAGATATAGCTTAGTGGTAGAAGGTTTCTGGGTTTAATTCCAGTTTAAAAACAAAAACATTTGTTTTGTGTTTAGGTCCACCATTGTCAGACTGCCTGGCTCAAACCCTAGGCCCTATGTGAATTCCTTAGTCAGAAACCAAGCACCTCAATACCTCAGCTGTATGGTGTGGGTAGAAATGACTCTAGTGGGTGTCTGTTGGCATTTGTGGTATCCTGTTGCACTGGGTTGGGGGCCAGGAACTTGTCCCCATTGCCACATTGTGCCTCCTGGTCTGGTACTCAGTCCAGGTGTGTATTATGCTCCCTCTGCTGGGTGCAAGTGGCTGTCCCTTCCCTCCTGGGACATCAGACCACAAGGCAGTTTGGACATAGAAATCCACAGCTCACAGTAGGTCTTGGTTCCCTTCCAGATGGATTGTTGCAAGGGTATTTGGCTGGCTTTTCATCCTCCCTGAATTACTATATGCAGCTGGTCCCTCCAAGAAAAGACTCTGTGAGCCAGTCTGAGAACGTCTAAGCTGTCCTCAAGGGAACCTCCTTCTCTCAGTTTCAGGAAGAATTGCTAAATGAGTAAGTTGTAAAGCTGCATTAATGTAAATGCATATTGGAATGATATGTCAGCACTTTGTCATGAAGCTACATCACCAGTTCTTTAAATTTTAAATTTTTGAAACTGGGCATGTTTGCACATGCCTGTAATCCCAGGTACTCAGAGGTTGAGGCCAGAGTTCAAAGCCAGCCTCAGCAAAAACAAGGCACTAGGCAACTCAGTGAGACCCTGTCTATAATATAATAAAAAATAGGGCTGGGAATGTGGCTCAGTAGATGAGTGTCCCTGAGTTCAATCCCCAGAACCACTCCCCACCAAGAAAAAAATATTTAATTTTTGAGATGGGTCTTGCTAAGTTGCCTGGTCTGGGCTTAACTCATGATCTTCCTGTCTCTGAAACAACTGGGATCACTGGCATGGCCAAAGTGCTATGTAGTCTTCCTCTTATGACTATATTAATGTGTGTTTACTCATTTGTGTGACAGACACTTAGCAACTCTGTATATCCCAAGACTAAGCCCTGAGTATCACAAATCACAGTTTCTGATCTCTGACATTGCCTTTTAGCTGAAGTGGTGGGTGATGAGTGCATTTGGTAGGACTGGAGCAAGCTTCTCCTTCTGCTAGCCATAAAGCTCAGGCCATAGAACTGGCCAGAAAAAAGCAGAGGACTCCAACACTCTCTACTCTCTGATTGTGAAGGCATTGCAGTGGCCCGTGGGTGGGAAGCTCAGGCCTCCTGGAATGGATGTCTTGGGTGGGCAAGGGTACAGAGACAATGTCTTGCCCCCACCTCAGGTCTTAAAGGCACAAGTGTATCCAGGTATTGCTAGGCACCCCTGGGTGGGATGGAAGGTGGGCTTGAACACCACTGCCCCCACTGAGAACTGTGCTTCAGCAGGAGAAATGGGACTCCCAGATGCAAAACTCCAAACTAAATACTAAGCAATATGCATTCCACCAATTTAAAAAGCCAGAATAAGGCCAGGGCTGGGGCTGGGGCTTAGTGACAGAGCACTTATCTAGCTTGGCCGAGGCAATGGGTTCCATCCCCAGCACCACCAAAAAGATAAAAGTCAGAGCAAGAGTCACAGAGGACTAGAGAACAAAGGGACCAAGTAGGACTAAACCTCGGGGTAGAGAATTCAATCCAATCCCACACAGGAGCCTGAGAGAAGGAGCCAGCAGATCCAGATCTATAGCTCTGTGGAGCTCTGTGCCTCCTCTTCAGTGACTGTAAAACAATTGGCAGGAGAATGAATATGGTACAGATGTTGGGGAGAAAGCTGGAGGCCCAGATGGCACCCAGGGGCTCTGGCACCCTGCATGCCAGGACACATACCCTTCTCAGGTATTCCCGTGAGCACATGCAACAAGACAGGCTGCATTCTGAGCTGAACCACTCTCAGTACCCTGAAGGTGCTGCTGTTCAAGAGTGCATGTCCCTAACCACAGCTGAGCAGAAGGCTCTCTGAAAAATCCTTACATGCCTTGATGTGTTAACAGCATGCTTCTAAATAAGGTCATCTTAGAGTGAGGAAAGATTCTTCAGAGAAGACTTGGAAAGGACAACTACATAAAAACAAAATCAAAGGGAGCTGGGCTGTGCTCAGTGACAAAGGTCTGCCTAGCATGGGCAAGGCCCTGGGTTGTCTCCCCAACACCATAAAAAAACTTTTTAAAATTCAATTTAAGTATAAAACTTAAAATAACCCTGAATTAAACATGAAAACATCACTGTATTCACACACAGATAATTTTCATGTGTGGAATAACCTGTCCCCTTGCCCACTCCATCCACTGGGATTCAGTGCCATCATTAGAGATAAAGGTAGTGAGCTCAATTGTTCCCATCTCTCATCTAGTTTTGGAACCTTTTGAAATGAAGGTTTCAAAATGGAAATGTTTTTTTTTTTAAATTCATTTTTTTAGTGTCAGGGATTGAAACCAGGGGTGCTCAAACATGGAGCCACATCCTTAGTCCATTTTTAAGGTCTTTTTTTTTTTGAGACAGGGCCTCACTAAATTGCTGAGGGCGGCCTTGAACTTTTGATCCCCCTGTCTCAGCCTTCTGAGTTGCTGGGATCACAGGTGTGCCATGCATTTGGCTATTTTGTTCAGTTTTCATTTGATTCACTCCATATGTTTGTTTCCATGATGCATTGATATCTACTTTAAAATCTTAGAATTCTGGACCTTCCCAGCCTTGCTTTTCCTTGTCTTGAGTCTGTTCAGTGCTCTCACTGCTGCCCTGGTCTCTGTCCCAGTTTCTTCCTTCAAGAACCAGTTTCTTGACTTCACAGAGAGCAGGAAGCAGTTGCTGTGTGTGGATGAGTATGTCTTTCGATCCTGGTTAAGTCTGCTATCTCTGGGAAGCCTCGTTCCATATATGGAAAACTAGACATAATACTTGAGTCTTATGCCTGCTTGGGTCCTGGACTGTTTTCTAGGGCCTCACAACAGGCTGCAATGGCTTCAGAAGATCTCTAAGATTCAGAAGATGTCTTGGAGGTTTGTGGTTGGAAGTAGATTGTCAGGTCCTTGCTTAGCAAAAGCAGGTAACACACTGAACATTGAATGCTTGTGGGTCTTCTGTCCTGAAGTGCAGATTGGGGGAAGTGCTAAGAATTGCTGAAATAAGAAGTCATTATTTCTTAGGGTTAAAGATTGACTTCCCAGAGTTGATTCTGGTCTAGTATACAGAGCACAAAGGAACATAGCCACCTGTTAATTATGAGTCTTAGAAGGCTCTGTGAACATCACATGTGTCATAGTTGCTGTTTTTCCCTTGATGCTTTTTGGGGTAAAGAAAATGGTATAAGGGCTGGGATGCAGCTCAGTGGCAAAGCCCTGGGATTGATCTCCAGCCCCCCCCAAACAAAAGACAATAAAAAGAACACCAACCAAAAAAATGAAAATGGTACAAATTTTACCAGTGGAAAATGAAGATTGGCTCTTGAGCCCTTGAAGTTTAATGTGCAGAAAGAACAAGACAAGTCCCCATGCCCTACTCTCTTCTAAGCATGAACACCAGTTTTCTGGTTGATAGTTTCATATTTCCTTTTCTCTTTCTTGCCTTAGCATGTTGGGTAGGTTTTCAAAATGCTCATTTACCTCATGAACATCTATAATGTCATGTAAGTAGATCAGCCAATTGCTGCAAGGCTCCTATGTTGTGTGAGCCACCTCCTGTCAAAGGGGAAAGGTGGCACACCAGCAAGTGCCCTAGTGTACTCTGCAGTTGTAAATCCAGCCATCCAGGTTTTAATTTCTTCTTTTTCTTAAAGAAAATGAATTGGGCTTTGGATGCAGCTCAGGGGTTGAGCGCTTGCCTAGCATGTGAAAGGCCTGGGTGCAGTCTCCAGGACTAAAAACAAACAAACAAAAAAGCCAATCATAGCTCTTGGGTGCTGAGATTTTGCTTAATTCCCATCCAACATTTTGGCCTTTGTGTTTTCTTTATTTTTAAATGATCATTTTCAGAATGAAAATGTATGTGTCCTGCATTTTTTAAAAATGTTTGCTTCTATGGTTTTTGTAAGTTGCATGAGTTTAAAACAAAAATCAAAGGTTGCCTTGCAGAATCATTTACTCCCGCACCTGTGCATGACCTTTGCCACCTGGAGAAACAGCACAGGAAACACAGAACAGGAATGTTCACCAGGGGCCCAGGTGTTTATGGAGTCTCCTCAGCACTGCTGGTTTCCCTCCTCTGAGCCCCTGGGATGTCTGGACGTGGGGAACAGCACAGGGTCTCCCTGCATGACAAGTCTTTGGGACTTTGCAGGGTTTTTTCTTGTATCACCAGGCTGTCAGTTAGTAAATGTAATACCCGTTCACACCAGGTGGAAAAAATTCCATACACAGTGCACACTCTTCTTCTAGCACCCTCCCTCCCTCTCTCCTATATCTCTCTGATTTTTTTCTTAAGTTATGTTTAAATTATTAGAAAGAGTCACTCTTTGCTATTTTTTGGAAGAAGGGAATGTATTTGAAAATATTTTAACTTGGTTTTTATAGAGTTTCAACTGCTAAGTTAAGTCAAAATGACTGTGTTCCCTTATTATCACAGTCACAGCTTTAAGGCTCATTGTAATGGTAGCCTGGAGAAGATCAAGTAAATGCCTTACTTGTGCTCATTTACTTTATTTTAAATAATTAATTTATTTGCAGTACTGGGGATTGAACCAGAGGCTCTCACCACTGAGCCACACTCCAGCCCTTTTTGTTTCCTATTTTGAGATAAGGTCTTTCTAATTTGCTGAGGCTAAACTTGAATTGGGCCATTCTCCTGCCTCAGCCTCCTGAGGAGCTGTGAGGTATACTTGTACATCTCAAAAAGGAGAAGGGACTGGTAATTGATAATTGGTATTGTTTTCTCATTTCCCAATGACTTCAATGATCTCTCTGGACTCCTGGTGGTGGTAATATTCTTCAGAAGACCTCATGAGAATCCTCTTGACTGTGGGCTTGAAGTTCCATGAAGCTGTCTGCAGGATCACAAAACACCTGAGGTTTTATGAGATCCCTGCCTCATCTTCTGAGTTCATTTGCAGAATCGTTGGACTTAGACCTCCAGTGGTGAGTGGGATTTATGGACCAAATGTTATACCCAGGAGAGGTCTGAGATTCCACGCAGCCTGATTTGGAAGGGAACTTGGGGTATTTGGGGAAGCCTGGATGAGACAGAGTGGTCAAGTCAGCTGTCATGTATTTATTTGGCACCTCCTAGATGCTGGGTTCTGTTTTGTGCAGACTACACACTTCACTCTTAGCCTCATGAAAAACATGACCCATTCCTTGTCCTTAATTCTATTGTTCACAGAAAACTAGGGCCTGTTTCCCCCTAAAAAAGCACATATCTATGCCTCATCTTCCCCACCAGAACCTTTCTCTTCATGTCGCAACACAACATGGCAGCGGAGCCCGAGTCCTGCTGCACTGCTCAGGTCCCTGTGCCCCTCAGCCTGCAGTCATCCTCACCCTCGTGCCCCAGAGGGAACCTGACTTGATTTCTGCCTCTGAAGATACATTCCCCTTGGCCTTCACACTCATTTCTCTCAGCTGTGTCTAGGGCAGCATTCCTGCTGCTGAGTGGAGAGCTCCATGTTGCTCTGGAGCTTCTCCACTGTGGGTACTGAGTTTCTGCTCTGGGTGATGCAGAGTGACATCTTGGGGTGACTCTCTTTTTAAAATTTTTCCACTTCAGAACTGTGACATAGGAATAGAGATGGTTAAGTCTATGTTTTCACCTTATTCCTTTCAGCCTTTATTATTTAAAATACCACCCATAAACTCTATTTTTTTATGCCAGGGTTGAACCCTGGGGTGCTTAACCATTGGCCACATTCCCAGCCATTTTTTTATTTGATTTAGAGACAAGGTCTTACTGAGTTGCTTAGAGCCATACTAAGTTTCTGAGGCTGGCTTTGAACTTAGGATCCTCCTGCCTTGGACTTCTGAGCGACTGGGATTATAGGCACTAAGAATGATTGTTGATAAGGTGTCTGCTTTCTTCAGGTGGTACTATTTTATCCATCCCAGGTTGGTGCCAGTTTCCAATAGATGGTTCTTTGGAAGTTTGTCAATTATTTAGGATTTACTTTTCTGCAGAAGGAAATGTCCTCATTTGTTGTTTTGGGTCCCAGATCTGTGGTCTCAAATTCTCTCCTTGGGCTATAAAAACAAAATTTGCAGTACTAAAATTGACCAAAACAGAAATATGCTAGGGCATGTGGGAGCCTCTTGTCAGGTCAGGTGGTCATCTGGGCGGCTGCCATGAGAATCAGAGCACAGTTCAGGGCCCTGCTGCTTATTCAGCCTCAGGGTTGTTCCTGCAGTTCATTTATTGACCACCTCTGTACAGCCCTGGATGACACCAGGATGGGTCAGTATGGGACTAGGGCCACTTTTGGAGTTGGTGGAATGCCTGAGGCCTAGCACAAGGGAAATGCATGCCCCGCTGAGGCATCCAGATTGTCCTGAAAGGTGCTGTGCTGTTCAATGAAATTGTGCAAGGGCCTTTGTTTCAGTTTCTCTTGAGACCCCTCAGTGCTCTACTGCCCTGCTCTCCCCTGTGCCCTGTGTTCTAGTTACCCTGCCTGGAGCCTTGTTGTTGGTATGTCTCCCCAGCTCCTTGTGTTTCTTCATCTTGACGCTTACTGTGGCTGATGACCATGCTCTTCCTGCTGTCTGAATGGGTCTTCCACTCTGGTTGGTTCCTTACTGCAGGAATGGCATCTGCTTGGTCACCTCATCAGTTTGCCCATATGGAGGCCCCAGGGTGGTTCTGTGAGCCTCAAGGGGGGCAGGAATTGACAGACCCAGGTTTTGTGGGTTCTGTAAAAGCACAAGTTGTGCAGCCCTCAGGAGCTCAGGAGAGGCCTCTCTAAAGAGGGGCCTGAACTGGTGTTACATGTGGTCCCTGGCAGATACCTCTGGAGTACAAAGAGTGGCTGAGGGAGGGTCAGAGGCCTTGAGCCCCCAAAGGGGGTGGTTCGTTTGTGTGGTGGTGGAGGAGAGGAGTAGAGAACGTGGCTGTCTGCACAGAGTTGCCAAGGGAAGAGGACTGGCTGGCCTTCAGGCCACATCCCTGAGGAAGAGGTGCCAGAAGTTTGCATGGCACCCTGGCTCAGGGTTCTCTGGAAGGTCTCTGCTCATGGGTCCATTCTTCTCAACTGTACTTGACTGTTGATCTGTTTTCCATCTCCAGGACTGGGCATGGCAGATCTCTGTCAGCTGGAGGTCTAGTCTTTGAGCTCTAGGGAGTTCTCATGAATTGGTTTATTGTGGTTTCCTTCTTGCTGGGTTCACATCAGCATCTGCTGGGCCTCCTGAAATGGTTGTCTGATTCTCATAACATTTCTCCTGTTTAGGCTATGCTTTCTGAGCCTTCTCCTCAAATTTCTTGTGCAGCCTGGGTATTGAACTCTTCATATCAGCTCTCACATATAGTTAATTTGAAGGCACTCCTTTTTTCTTTTTTTTTTCTTTTCCTTCTCCTTCTCCTTTTTTGTAACAAGTATTGATACCAAAACCCTCTGAACTCTGAACTCAAGTGCACTGAAACACCGAGCCACATCCCCAGCCCTATTTTATATTTTATTTATTTAGAAATAAAGAAATAAAAAATAAAAGTAATAAAATATTTCTTTTTTATTGGTTCTTTTTAGTTATACATAGAAATAGAATATGCTGGCATAATTATAAAAGCATGGAAAATAATTTGTTCTAATTCAGTCCCCAGTATTTTTCTTTACCTTAATTTCCTTCCACTCCCTGTTCCTTTCCCTCTACTGATCATTTTGCTATTTACTTAAGAGTCTTTTAAAATTAGTATTGTGTGGATATACAGGATGATGAGATTCAGTGTGTACATTCATGGTATATTCACACAGGTATATAGGAAAGTTAAGTTGCATTCATTACACTGACTTTTCCTATCCCTTTCCTCCCCCCCTTATATTCATTCACTTTCATCTACTCTTCTGATCTTACTTTGATTATTTTTAATGCCGCCCCCCCCCCCTTATTTTGAATTAGTATCCACATGTCAGACATAATATTCAACCTTTAACTTTTGGGCTGTGGCTTATTTAACTTATGATAATCTCCATTTCCATCCATTAACCAAAAAAAAAACCATAAAATAATTTTTCATAATAACAAAGTAATTGTAACAGTCCATTCTGTACAATTACCACATTTTCTTTATTCCTTTGTCCAAGGGCACTGAGGTTGGCTCCATTGCTTATCTATTGTGAATTGAGCTGCTATAAACATTGATGTGGTTGAATCACTGTAGTATGCTGAATTTTTTGAGATTGCATTTTGTTGGTTCTTTTTAGTTACAAATGGCAGTAGAATTCACTTTGATGTAATTGTATAAGCATGGATTATATCTTTTTTTGGTGGACTGAGTAATTTCTTTTTTATTATTATATTTATTTTTTATTTATTGTACTTAGTTGTACATGATAGCAGAATTTATTTCAATTTATCATACACAACTGGAACACAACATTTCAATTCTCTGGTTGTACATTGTGTAGAGACGCATCATTTGTGCAATCATATATGTACCTAGGGTAATGATGTCCATCTCATTCCACCATCTTTTCTACCCTCATAACCCCTACCCAACCTCCCCTTGCCCAATCCAAAGATCTTTCATTCTTCCCATCCTCCCCCCATCATAGATCAGAATCCCCTAAAGGGAGAAAACATTTCACCTTTAGTTTTTTGGGATTGGCTTACTTTGCTTAGCATTATATTCTTAAACTCCATCCATTTACCTACAAATGTTACAATTTTACTCTCTTTTAATGCTGAGTAATATTTCATTGTGTGTGTGTGTATGTGTGTGTTTGTATGTGTGTGTTTGTGTATACATGTATACCACAGCTTCTTTATTCACTCATCTTTTGATGGACCTCTAGGTTGGTTCCACAGTTTAGCTATTGTGACTTCAGCTGCTGTAAACATCTGTGTGGCTACGTCACTATACTATGCTGATTCTAAGTCCTTTGGTATAGATTGAGGAATAGAATAGCTGGGTCAAATGGTGGTTACATTCCAAATTTTCAAAGAAATCTCCTTACTGCTTTCCAAAATTGACACACCAATTTGCAGTCCCACCAGCAATGTATGAGTGTACCTTTTTCCCCACCTCCTCACCAATACTCATTATTGCTTGTATTCTTGATAACTGTCATTCTGATTGGGGTAAGATGAAATCTTAGAGTAGTTTTGATTTGCATTTTTCTAATTACTAAAGATGTTGAACAGTATATATATATTTGTTGATTTATTGTATATCTTCTTCTGAGAAGTGTCTGTTCAGTTCCTTATCCCATTTATTGACTGGGTTGTTTAGTTTTTTTTTCTTTTTTTGGTATTGAGGTTTTTTTTAATTCTTTCTATATCCTGAAAATTAGCACTTTATCTGACATATGTGGGAAAATTTTGCTCCCATACCTCACTGATTGTTTCTTTTGCTGAGAACAAGATTTTGAGTTTGAATCCATTTCATTTATTGATTCTTGATTTCATTTCTCATACCTTAAGGGTCTTGTTAAGAAATTCAGGGCCTAATCTGACATGATGAAGATTTGGACCTAATTTTTATTCTGTTAGGTACAGTGTCTCTGGTATAATTTCTAGGTCCTTTATCCACTATGAGTTGAGTTTTGTGCATGGTAAGAAATAGAAGTTTAATTTCATTTGCTACAGAGGATTTCCAGCATTCCCAGCACCATTTGTTGAAGAGGCTATCCTTTCTCCAGTGTATGTGTTTGGCACCTTTGTCTAGTATGAAAAACCTGTATTTGTGTGGGTTGGTCTCTGTATCTTCTATTCTGTACCATTGGTGTACATATCTATTTTGGTGCCAATACTAAACTGTTTTGTTATTATTGTTCTGCAGTATAGTTTAAGGTCTGGTATAGTGATGCCCCCTGTTTCACTTTTCTTGCTAAGGATTGCTTTGGCTATTCTGGGTCTCTTATTTTTTCAAATGAATTTTATGATTATTTTTTTAGTTCTATGAAGAATTTTATTGGGATTTTAATAGAAAGTTCATTAAAACTGTGTAACAATTTGAGTAGTATGCCCTTTTGATTATATTAACTCTACCTATCCAAGAGCATGGGAGATCTATCCATCTTCTAAGGTCTTTTACAATTTCCTTCTTTATTGTTCTGTAGTTTTCAGGTCTTTCACCTCTTTTGTTAGGTCAATTCCCAAGTATTTTATATTTTTGAGGCTATTTTGAATGGGGTAGTTTTTCTAATTTCTTTTTAAGTGGATTAATCACTTATGTATAGAAATGCATTTGATTTATGGGTATTGATTTAATATTCTGAAACTTTGCTGAATTAATTTATTAGCTCTAGAAGTTTTCTGGTGGAATTTTTGTATCTTCTATATATAGAATCATGTTGTCAGCAAATAGTGATAGTTTACGTTCTTCTTTTCTTGTGCATATCCCTTTAATTTCCTGTTTTTCTGATTGTTCTGGCTAGAATTTTGAGGACTATGTTGAATAGATGTGGTAAAAGAGGGCATCCCTGTCCTGTTCCAGTTTTTAGAGGTAATGCTTTGAATTTTTTTTCATTTAAAATGATGCTGGCCTTGAGATTAACATACATAGCTTTTACAATGTTGAGGTCTGATCCTAATATTCCCAGTTTTTCTAGTGTTTTGAACATGAAGGTGTGCTCTATTTTGTCAAATGATTTTTCTGCATCTATTGAGATGATCATATGATTCTTGTCTTTAAGTCTATTGATGTGATGTATTACATTTACTGATTCCATAATGTTGAAACAACCTTACATCCCTGGGGTGAACCCCATTTGATCATGGTGTACTCTTTTTAATATGTTTTTGTATGTGATTGGCCAGGATTTTATTGAGAATTTTTGTGTCTGTTCATTAGAGATATTGGTCTGAAGTTTTCTTTCCTTAATGTGTCTTTGTATGGTTTTGGTATTAGGGTGATGATAGCCTCCTAGAATGAGTTTGGAAGGGATTCCTCCCTTTCTGAATAATTTGAAGAGTACTAGTATTAGTTCTTCTTAGAAAGTATTGTAGAGCTCAACTGAAAATTCATCTGGTCCTGGGCTTTTCTTTGTTGGTAGGCTGTTGATGATGTCTTCTATTTCCTTGATTGAAATTGATTTAAATTGTGTAACTCCTCCTGATTCAGATAGAATAGATCATATGTTTCTAGAAATTTGTTGATGTCATCGAGATCTTCTATTTTATTGGAGTATAAATTTCAAAACAGTTTCTAATAATCTTCTGTATTTTAGTAATATCCATCATGATATTTCCTTTTTCATCATGAATTTTAGTAATTTGAATTTTCTCACTCCTTCTTTTTGTTAGCCTGGCTAATGGTTTATAAATTTTATTTATATTTTCAAAAAAACAACATTTTATTTTGTCAACTTTCTGAATTGTCTCTTTTGTTTTAATTTTATTGTTTTCTGATCTGATTTTAATTATTTCATGTCTTCTACTACTTTTGGTGTTGATTTGTTCTTCTTTTTAATGGCTTGTGATGTAATATGAGGTCATTTATTTGACTTTTTATTCTTTTAACGAATGAGCTTACTGCAATCAACTTTCCTCTTAGCACTGCCTTTATAGTGTCCCAGAGATTTTGATATGATGTGTTGATATTCTCATTTACCTCTAAGAATTCTTTTAAATGCTCCTTGATGTCTTCTGCTACTCATTTCTCTTTTAATATCATATTATTTAGTCTCCAGGTATTGGAGAAGCTTTTATTTTTTATTTTATCATTGATTTCTACTTTCATTTCCTTATGCTATGATAGAATACAGGGTAGTATCTCTATTTTTTTGAATTTGCTGATAGTTGCTTTGTGGCCTAATATATCGTCTATTTTAGAGAAGGATCCATGTATTCCTGAAATGAAGATGTATTTACTTGATGATAGGTGAAATACTTGATATATGTCTGTTACGTATAAATCATTAATTATATTAATGAGTTCTGTAGTTTCTTTGTTTAGTTTTTGTTGGTGAGACAGGTGTGCTAAAGTCATGCAGTATGATTGTGTTGTGATCAATTTCTTCTTGAAATTGAGAAGGGTTTTTTTGATATACATAGAACCTCCAATGTTTGGGGCATACATATTTTATGATTGTTATGTTTTGTTGATGTATGGTTCCCTTAAGTTGTATCAAATGTCCTTCTTTACGTCTTCTTACTAACTTTGGTTTGATGTCCATTTTATCCATTAGTAGATGGAAACTCCTGCTTGTTTACATGGCCTATGTGAGTGGTATGTTTGTTCCTCCATCCTTTCACTTTCACCTTCACTATGTGAATGTCTTGCTATGAGATGAGTCTCTTGAAAGCAGCATATTTGGGGATTTTTTAAAAATCCAATCTGTAAATCTATATCTTTTGAATAATGAGTTTAGACCATTCACACTCAGGATTATTATTGAGACATTGTTTGTATTCCCAGTCATTTTGGTTTATTTTTGGTTTTTAACTTGACTTGGTTTCTCCTTTGAGTGGATTTTCCTTTAGTGTAGTTCCTCCTTTTACTGATTTTCATTGTTATTTTTATTTCCTCCTCATGTAACATTTTGTCAAGAATATTCTGTGGTGCAGATTTTTTTCATTGTAAATTCTTTTAATTTTTATCATGGAAGATTTTTATTCTGTCATCAAATCTGAGGCTTAATTTTGATGGGTACAAGATTCTTGGTTGGCATCCATTTTCTTTCAGAGCTTGATATATGTTGTTCCAGGATCTCTTAGCTTTGAAGGTCTCAGCTGAGAAATCTACTAAGATCCAAATTGGTCTATCCCTATATGTAATCTGAAAATTTAATCTTGTGGTTTTAAAAATTCTATCCTTTTTCTATATGCTAGGCATTTTCATTATAATGTGCTTTGTTGTGGATTTGTTGTAATTTTGTATATTTGCTTTTCTAAAAGCCTTTTGTTTTTAATTTTCCAATTCATTCTTCATGCTTGGGAGATTTCCTATTATTACTTCATTGAAGAGATTGTGCATTCATTTGGTTTGTATCTCAGTGTGTTCCCCTATTCAAGTAATTCTTATATTTGGTCTTTTCATGTTTTCCCATAATTCGTGAAGGTTCTGTTTATAGTTTCTCACCCTCTTCACTGTGTGGTCAACTTTATTTTCAAGATTATGTATTTTGTCTTTATTGCCTAAGGTTCTGTTTTCCAAGTATCTAGTCTACTGTTGGTGATTTCTATTAATTTTTGTATTTGGTTTATTGTTTCCTTCATTTTAAGGATTTCTGTTTTGTTTTTTTTTTTTTTTTTCACAGTCTCTATGTTTTTCTTGAAGTAACCTTTTGTTACCTGTATTTCCTCTCATATCTCTTTGGTTGAACAGTCAATTGTTGCCTGTATTTGCTCTTTTAATTTATTCTTTGTTCTGCAGATCATTTTAATTATGTACGTTTGGAATGGAATGTCAATGGAATCTATTATTGTATCAGCTTGGTGTGTTTCAAGCACTTTCCTCCCTTGTTTCTTCATGTCATCCATGTGTCTTCCTCTCTGGCAGTGTGGATTTGAGGTATTATAGTTTCCAACTTATAATCATGTAGTGACCCTGCATATTACCAATACCTTGCCTGTAGGAACCTGGAAGATGGTCTTGTTGGTCCTGCCTGTTGTCACTAAATGGAAGCCAGGGGAAAGCCACCCCATGCATCAGTAGATGGGGCCATAGCATGGTCACTCTCTTCCTACTGTGGAGTGGGCTGGAATCGCTATTGTCTGCTCCACCTCCTTCTGTGTGGCAGGAAGGCTGAAGTCACTGTCATCTGCTCCTTGTATTTTATTTAGAGACAGAGTCTCACTGAGTTGCTTAGCATCTCGCTTTTGTTGAAGCTGAGTTTATACTTGTGATTCTCCTGCCTCAGCCTCTCAAGCTACTGGAATTACAGGCATATGCCACCACACCAGCACCTTTTTTCTATTTTTTTAGTTGTAAATGAACACAATACCTTTATTTATTTATCTTTATGTATTTCTGAGCTTCAAATCAAGTGCCTCACTTGCTAGATGAGCTTTCTACCACTGAGCCACAATTGCATCCCCTCCCATTTTGCTTTAAAGATCCATTTATATACTATGTTGTTGTCATGGATCATGTGTAAAGTATCTTATATTTTGAGGATTATTGGTATTTTTAAAGATTTTTCTTTTCCTTGCATAGTTTTCCACTTCATCCAATTTGCTTCTTTCCATTGGCTTTTCCTCCTTTCTTTTCTTTACTGCACACTGAGGATGAAATCTAGGCTTTTCCTTTTTTATGATGCACTGAGCATCAAACCCCATGACTCACACATGGTAGGCAAACATTCTACCACTGAGCTACATAAGCCCTATTTTGGGTTTTTGGTATGTTCCCCATGCTAAAGCTTTTTCTATTCTGGTTGGAGATTTTTGTTTGTGTGTATAAAGACAGTCACCACAAATGGATTGATAGGCTAAGGGCTTCTGGTCCCTGGCCCCTGAGGCTCTGTGGCTACCCTTGAATTGATCTGGCTCTCGAGGGCTTCTCTTTAAGGCTGGTCACTTTTGCAGCCCCCTGCCTGCTGCCAGGTTTCTGGATCTAAGAGGGTGAGTAGGAGGGTGAGCTCCTCTACTCCAGTTTCCTGCCCTGGTGGCTGTGTGGTCCTCTTCATCCTTAAATTGAATACACCCTGTCCTTTGTAACTACCCAAGACAGGTATATGTCTAGAAGTGGCCTCCAGGCCTGAGAGCCCTTCAGGTGGTCCTTCGTGTCCCTTGAAAGGCAGAGGGCAGCCTCCATGGTGGAGTGAACTCTCACCAACTGCTTCTTTAACAGACTTTGAACACACTTCCTGTTCACTTTCTGCCTCCCTCAGTCTAGGGTGACCTTAGAAACTAGTGTCCTTTATTACCAGGTGCTTGTGCTTGGCCTGGCTGAGCTTATGTGTACTGTGGCCTCAGGGTCTGTGTTTTTAGGCCCCTGGAGTATCACTTGCCACTGGCGTGGTCATCTTTCCACTTCCCAGTGTGTGTTCCTATTGGGCTCCTTTTCTACTCTCCTCATTCCTGCTGGTTATGATCTTTTAAAAAGCAATTTCTAATCTGTCACTGGAGTTGGGTTTGGGAGGAAAGGAGATGGATATGTGTTTCCAACTGTCCTTTTCACAAAAGAGCTTACAGTCTGTTATTTATCATGAAAACTGATGAATGAGCCCACAGCAGGGTAGAGGGGAGAAGGAATGAATTCTTCCTGTGACAAAAATCCCAGCAATGGTGTTCACTTAGTTTCCTTAAGGCAGTGATTAGAAGTACTTATAAAGTAAAATAAGAAGCTATCATGACTAGCAGTTTAACTTCCATGCTTCCTTGTGGTTTCCAAAGTGGATTTTGCAGAGATTAAAGCAAGACACCTAGAAGACCTGAATTGCAAAAGACTGAATGAAACCATGAGTGTGAGCCAGCTGGAGTCCTCATCCTGTAAACAGATGACACATTACAACCTAGGCCCTGAGGTCCAGGAAATGGCTGAAAGGATAGACTCACTGACAGACAGCCACATCTTCCAGATCTTCTGGGAAGAAGCTGCAGAGTCATTGAATGATCCCAAAAGGAAATGTGAAAGGTGACCTCTTGCACTTACAGAGGCCAATGAGTACTTATACTCACCTTGTTATCAAAGGTTCATAAAACTATATCAGGATCTGAAGTTAAGAGATGTCACCTTGGCAGAAATTGATGTCATCTTCAAAGACTTTGTAAATAAATACAATGACCTGACTTTGGATCACCAGATCATGTGTGAAGTACACCCTCAGGCCCCGAGGGGCTAGATATCAGAGCATGTTGAGCAGATCAAGGAGTACCATAGCATTCACCAGGCAATCAGCTCCGCCAAGGTTATCTGCAAGGTCAAAAAGAATTTTGGTTTGACTGGTGATTTCAGTGTTCTTTACACTTTAATAAGCTTTTTTAGTTATTTGCTGGGGACTCCTCTGAGGTGGGGGCCAACCTCAGACTCCTTGGAAGCCCCAGGGATTCTGGGATCAGCAGTGTGGCAACCCCTTGAAAGGCTCTGTTTGGGCTGCACTGAGGCTAGAACATTCCATGGCCTGCATTTTTACCTTTGTTTGAGATAGTGTGACTGTTCCTTAACTAGTGAGTTTTCTTGGGTCGATATGAGAACCAAAAATTCAGGAGAGAGAAACCATCCTCTTTCCAGAGGAATCTTATTTCACTAGGTCATAAAAGCACAGAAGGAAATATTTTGTCAATTGTCCAGGTACCTTTCCTAGTTCCAACCGGAAGTACCAAATGGTACATTGCTCCCTTCATAGGTCAGGCCTGAGTTTCTCCCTCCTGTTTCTTAGCCTCACATTTTTAAGATGTGTGTGGCCTATGTTTAGTAGAGACAGGCACGATAGTGCTTAAAATTTAGCAGAGTGTGGAATAGTCCATACCTAATCTTGAAACTTTCAGCAAGTCTGTAACTCTCATAAACAGAGAAACCCGAATCTGGCAGGGCTGCTGTGCAGAACAGGTTTCAAAGTCCTTGAAGGCTTCATCATGGCACTTAGGTACTGTGGACAGTAGCTTCCGTAGCATATCAAAGAGGGCCATGGAGGTCATACTATTTTTGGTGCAAGAGTGTGTCACACTCTTGCTGTAGCATCTTCTTGTCCAGGCTTGTGGGAAGGCAGGCATGGGTAATCTCTACAATAGCCCTCAGCAGAGCTTCATCTTGCAGACTGATGACTTTGAGGCCACCTGCCATTAGAGACTGGATCAGATCAGCTTGCAGCTCATCTAGGCCAAGAAGCTGCTACAAGACATCAGTGAGCCCCACTGCCAGTGTCTGGAGAAGCTGGCCCTGCAGAAGGAGCTGGTCAGCTGACTGCATGAGATTCTGGGAGGTACAGGGGTAGCTAATCTTCAGGTGTTTGCCAAGTTTTGCTCCTGAACTTGAGGACATCCCCCCTCAATCACATGTGTGTGTTAGTTGGAGTGCAGTGTCTGCTTCCAGTAGTTTGCCTCAGGACAGCTTTTCAGAGTTCTGATTAAAACTCTTTTCTTTGCTGCTCTCTCCATCTTTGGATGCTGGCATCATTTTCTTCAGTATCTTGACTCCTTTTCTGCCTTCCAACTCATTCTGCTAGAGGACAAGGCAAGCTCTTGCACACAGGGGAATGTTGCTGCAGCAAGCTTGCAGAATCTGTGCATTTCTCTCCCAGTCCAGGGCTGGACAGCCTATGTGGTTGTGTAGATTAGATAGAGGGTGGTGGAGGGGAGGTAAGAAAGGCCAAACAGATGGAGCAGGAGCAGCACTGATGCACCACAGAGGCCTGGCAGGATACCTCCTGCTAGCACTGAGGCTCTGCTGGCTCCAGCTCTCATCCAGATCTGTGCTGCTTGTACTCCTGAGTCTGCTTTGATGTATAATCTTTGGTAATTAACTCAGAAGAATTATCTCAATTTCTAAAAAATAACTAATTATACACATATTATTTACCAACTGAACCTGTTTTTGTTTAAGTGATGATGTTTGTGAATTAAAGGAAATAAGGTGCACACAAGCCTAGTACAGTGCCTGGGAATTATTTGGTAGAGGTTAGATGTTGATCAGTGGTGTCATCATATCCTGCAAAAGACAAGATATCCTGGAGTCCTAACTGAAGGAAGGAAGTGGGAGTAGGCCCTAGATGTTTACTTAGTGTCTATTGATGGCCTTGCCTCACTAAGGATCATGCCCCAGGTATGAGTTGTGCAACATCCTGGAGTGGTCCTCTGCAAGTCCCCTTTCTGTCCCAGGCATCATTGAGCTCCAGGTGTTTGTGGACCTTGCCTTCATCTTGGCTGAAGAAAATGACATTGATGTGGACTGGGTGGTCTGCTTTCATGATGCTGTGCAGGGCTATGCGTTCCTGCTGTATAAGCTGGACAAGAAGGCAAGCTTCGGCGAGTTCATGAAACTGCTGAAAGAACTCTGGAAGGCTCTGCAAAATGATCCTCACCTTCCCAGTAAGCTGGTGAGTCTTGTTCCTTGTTCCAAGACATGGTGATCTTGCAACCCTGGGGAACTTCTGTGCTTTGAGGCCACACAGGCAGCCATTTAAACTGATGTTGAAAACCAGCTTTTCTTCATGAATGGAAATGCTTTCTTTGCCTTGGGTTGGAAGAGAGTTATGGAACTGCATATCAAGAGCAGTCTCCACCCTACAATACAAGTGTGAAAACAGCACAATAGGAAGTTTAAAAGAGGGTTACAGTGGTTCTCTGAATGGTAGTAATTGTCTTTTATTTTATTACTTTTGGGTATTTTTAACAATTGATATTGACTAATTTTTTATCAGAAAAATATGAACATTTAAGTAAATTGTCTACACCAGAATCTGAGTTAACCTTCACTACGTAACTCACCCAATGAGCAAAGATGCCCAGAGACCTGCACTGGCCTTGAGACAGCTGGTCCTGCATGTGGTTGAAGGGTAGGGAGATGGACAGAGAGAGCAGTTTGCAGTTTGCCTGCTAGAAGCTCATATTCTCTTAAAATTTTTCTAAGTTTTTTTGGTCATACTCAGGGACCATGGCAGGACATTAAGAACTTAGGGATCCTGTTCAGTCAGGCATTTCTCCTCAGAGGGTCTTTGTTCTGGGAACCCAGGAGGATGGTGGCCTGTCACCAGAGGGCACAGCCTGTAGTCATCTAACCAATCATCCATAAGTACAGGTCATGTGCACTCCAGTGTCAGCTAGGAACCTGGCACCATTGCAGCCACAATGAGTGGTCAGTGTCCTGGGGTACCAGAAAGGGGTACCTGAGGCAACCTCAGGAAATGGGCAAGAAGTTATGCCTAGAGCCCTGGAAGAGGGTGGCTGGAGTTTGCCCAGCAAGAGCAGAGGCATGAGGAGGACAGGAAGGAAGACAGTCATTCAAACTTTGGTCCATGTTCTCTGCATTTGTCCCAACAGTGAGATTCTGCCAGAAACTTGGATTGGCTGAAGACAGTGAAGGAAAGCCATGGGTCCATCAAGCTCTCTTCCCTGTCCCTGGCCACAGCAATCAACAGAAGAGGCATCAATGAGATCAGGGCATCCACAGGCAACCAGAAGGTGAGCCCTCCCAGATTCTAAGTATGGTGTTGGTGGCGTGCACTGGCCTGTTGCAGAGTCTGGGTTTCAGCCACCAGAAAATTGCTTCTAAACATGTTCTGCATCCTAGATCTCCCCAGATGCCATCCTGCACCTGATCCTCCCTGGGGGTCACAGTGGCCTGGAGCCAGATCACTCCTATACATTGGAAGACCTGAAGGATTTTTTAAATAAGCTGATGCTGATGTCTGGCAAGAAAGACCACAAGAGAATGGAAGTGAAGAGGTTTTCTGAGGTAAGCAGGTGCCCCTGTTTCCTCAGGCTGGGCATGCTCACTGCCCCACTTCCTGCAAAAGGAAACAGGCAGGGGTTGGCCTCTGGTGGACAGGGTGGCTCCAGAGAGTGTAGCTCATGGGTCTGCAGGGTGCACCTTGCCTGGAGCCACATCTGAGGTGGGACAGACCCTGGAGGCATCAGCTACTCCTTAACAGCATCAGAAAGATCTCACTACTGTTGGTCAATCCACTGCATTTAACAGGACGTGATCAGGTAGATACTCCTTAAGAAGAAGTATGAATGGCTTCATTTACTCTGTAAATTTGTAAAATCAAACACCTCAAGATTCTAATGGGCACTCTTCATCAAAACTAAAGTAACCAAGCCAGGTGTGATGGCACATTCCTGTAACTCCAGCAACTCAGGAGGTTGACACATGAGGATTGCAAGTTAAAGGCCAGACTCAGCAACTTAGTGAGATCTTGTCTCAAAATAAAAAGGGCTGGAAACATAGCTCAGTGGTATGTTTCCATTCAATCTCCAGTACAAAAAAAACTGAAGTAAATGTTGACACAGGTTATTGATTTATATAATAGTCTCTATCTCATGTAAAGGTTCTTTTCTTACAGTTTATTTGCACTTTACAATTGACATTTTTTTCCCCATTGCTGGATAGAAAGCCAGGGCCTAGCACATACTAAGCAAGTGCTCTACCACTGAGCATAGCCCAGCCCACAGTCTACATTCTTATCTGCTACCTGATCTCTTCCTGAAGGTGGCTGCCCTCTCCCTAGGCTCATCATGTTTCCCAGTGACCCTATGGGAGGAGTGAACCCAAGCCGCTTGAAGTAGAACTCCTGTGTGTCTAGATTGGTATGTCCCCCTGCAGTAGCTCACTGTGACATCTGCCTCATGCCTCTGTTTCCCCCAGTTATTCTGCCATGTGCAGTGGCTTGTGCAAGCCTTCCTGAACCTATATTCTGTGAGAAACTTGCTGTTCCAAATCTGGACTGCCGAAGTCTACTGTTGCCCCAGGAATGGCATCTCCATCTGCATGGACTTCCACTTGGAGTTGATAAGCCAGCTGACAGAGAGTGGGGATGTCACCCAGCTGCTGGAAGCCCTCTGTAGGCAGATGGAGCACTTCCTGGATGACTGGAAGGAGATGGTGAGCAGGAATTACAGGGAGCAATTCTACCTCAACTTCTACATGGCTGAGCGCCTGGTCCACCTGAGCACGGAGCTCAGGAAGCAGAGTCCCAGCAAAGCTGCCCTCATGATTCTGTCCTTCATCAAAGACAACTGCACCCCAGCTGACATCATAAGGGCCATTGAGGGGTTCAAGGAGGCCACCAGACACTGTGTAAGGACAGTGATGGAAGAATTACCACCATTGCAATCCTCTAAGATCAGTCTGGTGACCAAGCTGAGGGCTATCATGGAACAGTTCCTGGAAAGCATGAGAGTCTTTCTGCCTGGCTACCTGGACCTGGAGGCCCTGGGCTATTGTCTGGCTCACCTGGCCAGGATGGGTGACCCATGGAGCGGTCTCTCCATGAGGGCCTTCAGGCTGGCCAGCCCAACCTGGTCATGTGTGGCCCCTCTGAGGTGCTGTTGGCTGCCCTGGCCATCTACATGCAGGCCTCAGTCCATTACCTGCCCCACCTTCAATGAGGTACTACTCTGTACCCCAGGGACCATGTTTGAGCAGGTGGCCCTGCTCTTGCACCATGGCCTGGCTCCAGTTTCCTGAGGGCAAAAGGTCTGCAGCCTGTTATTCACAGACTAGTTGAGCTACAAGGTGGCCTGCCAGGCAAAGGCCCTATTCCATAGCCTGTGCACACAGTGTCCCTTAGAGGACTACCAGCTGGTGATGGTATGTGACATCACAGGAATGCTGTTCCCTGCCCTCAGCTTTCAGCCAGCACAAAGTCCACCTCATCCCCCAAGCACCCTTCTGTGCCATCCAGGCCTACTTGGCACATCACTACCAGGTCCCAGTACAGACTTTGTTAGTGGCAGCTGTGTTCAGAGACCAGATGTGTGTGGGGATTGTGGCCTTGGAGAGAGAAGGAATAATGAGAGCCCTGGGGTGGGCAGGCAGTTTCTCAGGGCTTCCAAGTGACCCCTGCTTCTGTAGTAGTGGGCACCTCAGATAACACCCCTCTGCAGGTGGGAAAGTGAGTCTCAGGAGGGTCTGACTCCCTGCAATCAGTGCATCCCCTAGATTTTTTCTCCACCCAGGTTGCAATTCCTGGGAGCCCTGCTCCTCTCCTTGTGTGGACTTCTCTACACTTTTTTCCTGCATAACCTCCTTTGATCTTTTCCAGGTTGTGTTGAAAAACCAGCCTCTATCTCAGAGCAAAGCCTGTCCAAGGAAGGGACATGACCTTTGTCCTTGGAAAGACCCACAGAGCGCTCCTAGGCACATTCCCACCCTGCTAAGTGGTTTATCCACAAATAACAGGAGAGATCTTCTGTGCCAGGTTTACCTGAGTCAGTCAGGCTGAGACCCATAGTAACCTCCAGGTGGAGACCCATAGTAACCTCCTAGCAGCCACCAATCAGCATGAAACAGGGAAATACCTGGGGTGCCAGATGACCCTCCCAGTAGTTTATGGTGTTGGGAAACCATGAAATTCAGCATGAACACCCCTCTTGGCTTAAACCAATCAGTTCAAATGAATCCCCCTTTTGTAGTTACCAATCACCCCTACCCAATTTGTTTCCGCCAGTGAATGTGCTAATCATGTTTTAGAGTTGTTATTTGATTTTCCCGCGGTGTGTGATGATTTGCTAAGAGATGCTATGATGTATGTGGGGGTTCCTGCCTTCTCCAAAGAATGTATAAAACTGCTGCAAACCCTGGGCTTGGGGCCTTTCAGTGTCACCAGTTGCTGTGTACATGCAGAGGACCGAGCTAGCTCGCAATAAACACCTCTTTGCTGTTTATATCGATCTTGGTCTCTGGTGGTTTTTTGGGGGTCCTGAATTCGAGCATAACAGTGTTGATGTGAGCAGAAGAGGCACAGCTGCTCTGGCTCCAGGAGAAGAGTGCCTTTGTACCTTCCCTTTAGTCACTGTTATGTTTCCTTGGAAAGAGGTGGTGACTTCCATTCTGTTGACTTCAACCTGTGAGCATCACTGAGCCCTTTCCAGACACAACCTGATCTCTCCTCCCCCAAGGAACATGCCTATGCTTTTACTTTATTACACTTCCATCACTGTCATCATGGAGAATGTGAGGATGCTGGGTGGGTGACAGCTCGGGACTCTGGCTTCATGGTGGAGTTGTTCTCTAATATGATGTTCTGTTGTATCAGTTTTAAATTTTATACAGAGAAGTAACTTTTAAAAAATTTTTTAACTGGGGATTAACCCCAGAGGTGCCCTACCCCAGCCTTTTTTATTTTATATTTTGAGATATGGTCTCACTAAGTTGTTTGGGGCCTTACTAGGTTACTGAGGCTGGCCTTGAACTTATAATGATCCTATCTTGGCATCCCAAGCTCCTGGGATTATACGCATGTGCCACTGCTCTTGGCAGAGAAGTAACTTCTAATATATCTGAATCTCTTCTTCTTGGATCCAGAGGCTTAGGATCTAATTTCCTTGTTTTAACATTACACGGAAATCTCTCTATGTGAAGAGACTGCATGAAAAACTGAAAAAGAAATTCATCAGTGAAAAGGTGCCTTTAAAGATTGTTCAGTGACTGACTCTCAGGTGGATGAGGGCCAGGTCCTGGGCTCCCTGCTTTCTTTCTGGGATGCTCAGTATTGGAAAACACCCATGATATTCCACTTTGATGTGACTGCTTTGGTAAGTGTCCACATTGCAACTGAATGGCTACATCAGAAGTCTCACATTCCCAGGGCCCCATCTGCTTCTCCTTGTATGAAGAGTCCTTTCCTTCTTCACTTGCCTGTAGTAAGTACCCTTCTCTCAAAGAAGAAGACAGGAGGGTGCTGGGGTTTGGGAAGAATGGTTGGCAATTGTGTATTTTCAAACCCGTGCTTCTATGTCTTTAGGAACAGACTGGAACTTGGGTCTTTCTTTTCAAAATCCTCATTTTGCAATACCTAATGGATATAAGTGGGAAAATGTGGCTTCAGAACCCATTCCATTTATATATCATTGAAATTCCAGAAGGAAACTCAGTACTGCCAAAAAGGTCTACAAAGCTGGTATTTACACAAGGCATTTGATTCTGTGGCCTGTAGCCTGGGTTGACACATCTTGATTGTTTTCCACTTTCACCTTAGGGGAGCTATGAGTACATGTAAGGGAAAATGCATGCTTGGACTTAAATCTTAATGATATCTATAATGATGATACTCTCATGTTGATTGATAGCATCTTGGATTTGTCTGGATATGTCAGATTGGTCCTATGTCTGGGTTGAATCGCAGGCATTCTGAGTGTGGGAAATTCCTCTGTTGATGGCCACTGTCTCCCTTACTGCTAGTGAAGATGGCATTGAGACTTCATTTATGGAAATCTGTTAGCTGAGACTGCATGAAAACTTGAAAAAAATAGTTCAACTGTGAAAATGTGCCTTTTGTTGCACATGTGTTCATGCATGGTGGAGAGATGAAGCCACAGGATGGGAAATAGCTTTCTGGTTCATAATGCAGCTGCCATAGTTGAGGTTCTGTAATGCTCTAACATGCAGATGCCAGCCTCTGTGAACAAGAGGCTGCAGAAAGCCACGTGTATTCAAGTGACTGTTTTCATAAAGGCCTATCCACAGGAGACCACATGGAGGGTTAACACATATGGGCGTCTTTCAGGAAAACAAATTCTAACTTCTATTTATGTCTCTTCTTTGCAGAATCCACATGTCCCTCAGTTCAGTTTTTTTGACATCTTCCCCAGAGTCACCTGTAAACCTCCAAAGAAGTGACAGCTATGGAGCTGAGCCCTGAGAGGAGCTTCATAGAGCCTGGAATAGATGAGAGAGAGTTCTGCAGTGCTACTTCCCAAAGACCTTTCCAATATTTAAAAAGATTCCATCAAAACAAAACCTAGACACATTTCAATATCAAGAAGACTCAGTGGAGTGCATCCAGCACCTTCTAATATATTGTGGGGTCATAAACCCCTCGTGGTCTGAGCTCCAGAACTTTGTTTGGTTCCTCAACTCTCAGCTCAAGGACTGTGAGGCCTCTGTGTTCTGCAATGCAGACTTTACTGGAGATATACTACAGGGCTTCAAGAACTTTGTGGTTACCTTTATGATTGTCATGGCAAGAGACTTTGCTACACCAACACTTCATACTTCTGACCAAAGCCAAGGGAAGCACACAGTCACCATGGATGGGGTTGATGAAGAAGAACTTGCCCCATTCACTCTCTGGAGGAGGTGGGAGTCAGAGCCTCACCCATAGGTGTTCTTCAATGGTGACCACGAGACCATGACATTCATAGGCACCATCTCTGGGCAAATGAGAATGGCAACATTGATGCCATCAACCATCTCAATGGGGAGATAATCAGGAAAGATGCCATGACAGAAGAACTGTACAGGGGGTTGTTACTTCAGGGGGTTTCCTTCAATGTTGACTTTGATAACCTACTCAGACATGAGAAACTCTTGAGACTCCTGCCAGCTACTAGGAATTCCTCAGACCCTTATCCCTGATGAAGCATATGATCTTACAATGGACAACATGCTCAAGATTCTGGCCATTTAAATGTGGTTCTGGTGTGGGATCCCAGTTATCATCATGGGAGAAACCGGCTGTGGGAAAACCAGGCTCATTAAACTCCTTAATGATCTGCAGCATGCTGATGCCTGGGCTAAGACCATA